>NC_060198.1:32004267-32304267 GCF_021184085.1 Oncorhynchus gorbuscha | reverse complement strand
ATAGCAGCACACATGGTGATATTTCCTCCCCGTTGGCTTGGCAAATCCACAGTAGCTCTGTGACCGATGATATTCCGACCCCGCCTTCTGCATGTGGGAGGGTTAACTTGATTCCAACTCCATTATACGCTATATCCCAGAACACACAGATTAATTTGTTTTGGTAAGGAAGAGTGACATAACATGTGCATATATTGCATGTTCCTTCCACAGCAATGGAAATGTGTGCAGTTTATGCTTACTGTACTATGTATCACTATAAAATGTTGCTGTAAAGTAGTTACATAGATATATGTTTTACCTGTACATACTGGTACCGTAGCTCCTTAACTCTGTCCTCATTCCTTTGGAATGGTACACTGTACAGCTGTTTCATACTCATCTGGTTTCTATGCAGCACCCTGTCGATGGTTGAGATGCTAACCGTATGGATGTTTTCAAAGACATCGTTGTCTTCTATAATGGTCCTTTGTATTTCCCTGAGTCTCTCTTCAAAACGTTTGAACTATTGAGGACACGGTTGATCTCCCAATATTCGACTGCACCCTTCGACCCGCCTCAGCCATTGTAAGGCCATGATTGACAACATGGTCTACAATAGTGGCCCTTATGTCATCAGATATGCGCCTAAATCAAATCAAATCAAATTTATTTATATAGCCCTTCGTACATCAGCTGATATCTCAAAGTGCTGTACAGAAACCCAGCCTAAAACCCCAAACAGCAAGCAATGCAGGTGTAGAAGCACGGTGGCTAGGAAAAACTCCCTAGAAAGGCCAAAACCTAGGAAGAAACCTAGAGAGGAACCAGGCTATGTGGGGTGGCCAGTCCTCTTCTGCCTCTTCCTCTGTTTTGCCTTCCACCATGCATCCTTGCTCCTCTTCTTCCTCCTCCTCTTGGCTGTTGACCCTGTTCATTTCCTGGTCCATCCATTATTGGAAAATTGCAACTCTGTGTTTTTAGTCTGTCTATATATGCTTGCCAATTGATTCTTCATGAGATGCACCTTTGAGAAATTTAGACAACTGGTTGATTGTTGGTTGAACTAACACTTTACATTCCTTCATGAGTGAGGGTCAATTTCACCTGCACTATTCATCAATTCACGTTTTTGTACAAAAGGTCTAATAGACATGTGTAAAACTATGCTTGACAGTTTATGACAAATAGTTCAACAATTTTGCATGTAATGGCTTATGCAAGGAACTAATGCCTAAATGTTTTGAGGGGTAAGACTATTCAACAGAGAACCATCTACTATATTTTGATCAACATGACATGAGCAATTGATAATGTGGAAAAAAGCTGACACTCGTACATTATCAATTGCAATTTGCTCAAAAGGAATAAGAAATTGCTTTAATGATGTGCACAAGTGACTAGATGATTTGGAATTTGTACAAGTAGTTTCAAGAATTGCACTTTTTATCTAAGAAATGCACCAAAGCGACTGAGAAAAACTGTAAATCCACTTGGTGGTAGTTTGTCAAGAACTGCAACACTGTTGGGTTTTTCACGCTCAATAGTTTCCCTTGTGTATCAAGATGAGGTGCAACGCAATATTGGGGGGGGTGCAACTCAATATTAGGAATGTGTTCAGTATATACAATATTGTAAATGTGCATTGGCAAGAGGTACATAACGATGCTATCTGTGTGTTTATGAGAGAGAGAGAGAGTGTGAGAGAGAGAGAGGAAGAGAGAAGGATAGAGAGAGAGAGAGAGAGAGAGAGAGAGAGAGAGAGAGAGAGAGAGAGAGAGAGAGAGAGAGAGAGAGAGAGAGAGAGAGAGAGAGAGAGAGAGAGAGAGAGAAAGAGAAAGAGAGAGCGAGAGAGAAAGAGAAAGAGAGAGCGAGAGAGCGAGAGAGCGAGAGAGAGAGAGAGAGAGGGAGAGAGAGAGAGAGAGAGAGAGAGAGAGAGAGAGAGAGAGAGAGAGAGAGAGAGAGAGAGAGAGAGAGAGAGAGATTGCAGTAAATTGTTAACTTTGAGTACACAGTAAATTGCTGACTCATGTAAAGAACAGGAGCCCAATTACACCCTAGAAATGCCTGGCGCCCCTCCACCCCTCTGGTGATTGAATTTCTGCTTGGGCTTCTCACAGCCATTTGTTATTTCAGGGATTATTTTGAATGTGTACAAACCCAAAGCAAAACATTGTCGGTTGTGATGCAGAAAGTAGTGCCGTGACAACCGGCATTTACAGTCCAAATGAAGTCCTCTCAGGTTGGCAGTTCTGCGTTTTCTTTGTGTTTGTGCCCTTGTGTTGTCTATCACATATTCCTCTCTGCAGTAAATAGGTCTCCATCCAAAGCGCCCAACTCAAACAGCTGTAATAATTTAGAGGGCCAGCGCTGGGAAAAGACGACAAAAGCCATTTATTGTGAAAATGGGGACTCCGGTACCGAGAGCCCTACGAGCAGGAGAAGGACAGGGAGGAGACTTAAAGTGTAGGAGTGACTGATGGCCTTGGAGAAAGGGTTCGTGTCGGGTGAAAAGCCCGAAATGTCTGTTTGAGATAAACATGCAAATTGGATATATTTTGGAGCCTTTTCAACAGTGGGGAAGCACTTCAGCTAAAAGTGAAGCGGAATTGGCAGCAAAAGAGGAATAATTGATTTGAATGTTCCATTTTACAAAGGGGAGTGATGTCGTCAATGGAGAAGCTGCTGTGCTGAGATGTACTGACAGGTTAGTGGGAGTGGAAGCATAAGTAGGTTTGTTCCCACATAACCAAAAGGAATAACGAGAGATAGAGGAGAGGTTGTATGGATATAAAGTGGCCGAATTGGGTATGCAGATTGGTCCCACTTTGACACAAACAAAATACTAGTTCTGTATTCATCCACAATGATAACTCCATGCCTGAAATTCAGAAACTGCTAGGGTGTGAAAGCTGTGAGTACGCCCAGATAAGAGCGTCGGCTAAAGTCATTTAAGATGGAGAGTCATGTAATCTGTTGAATGGGACAAACCCTTAACCTAAAACTAATTTCTCCCTCCATGGCATTGTGCTTTGTCTGCAGAAAAGAGGATTTGTAGTGAGTTTCCAGACACACCAGAGGCCCAGCCCAGTCAAAACACACACACACACACATAGACAGACACACACACACACACACACACGCACACACAGGCTGAACCCCAAATCAACCCCTTCGCCATTTGCACAAATGTCCCAAAGCTGAGGGAGTGAACATTATCAAGGGTGTAGGGGCTAATTACACCCCCAGATAGACATGAACCTGCAAGGCTTCAGAGCGAAGTCCTATCCCGACATGCACTGCGATATGTTCGGAGTATGTTCAATTACATTTATTTTTAAATTGAGAGGCGTGCCTGATTATATTCCACGTGCGTTAGTTTATGTCTGATTTTGAGACTTGACACAAATACCTTCAAATGAAAGGTTTAACTCTAACTGAGGTTTCTATATTGGGGGGGGGGATTTGTTCATTTGAATTTCATGCTTGCTTCATTCAAGTCAAGAGTGTGTTCCAAAGTTGATGGGTTTATTGATCTCCTCGCCACTCTCTGGAAGTCACCCTCAGAGTTTTGTCGGTAACCTGTGACAACGCGGAGAGCCCTCTGAGCGAGTTGGTCCAGCCACTTTAATAATGGGAATTGATGGGAAATGATGTAAAATATATCACCAGCCACTTTAAACAATGCTACCTAATATAATGTTTACATACCCTACATTATTCATCTCATACGTATATGTATATACTGTACTCTATATCATCTACTGCATCTTTATGTAATACATGTATCACTAGCCACATTAACTATGCCACTTTGTTTACATACTCATCTCATATGTATATACTGCACTCAATACCCATCTACTGTATCTTGCCTATGCCGCTCTGTACCATCACTCACTCATATATCTTTATGTACATATTCTTATCCCCTTACACTTGTGTCTATAAGGTAGTAGTTTTGGAATTGTTAGCAAGATTACTTGTTGGTTATTACTGCATTGTCAGAACTAGAAGCACAAGCATTTCGCTACACTCGCATTAACATCTGCTAACCATGTGTATGTGACAAATACAATTTGATTTGATTTGATTTGATTTAGGGGCGAGGGGGTGGTTTGGGATTCTCCATCACACACCAAGAGGTCCCTCACCTCTGGTCTACCTCCTCATTCATTGCTCTTCAGCTGCTGCTTCATATCAGTGTCTTTAGGACACCCAGTGCAGTTCTTAGGCAGTATGGTTACAAGGGGCACAGACCTTGCTGTATGTTCAGAGACACAGGAACAGTGGAGGAGGTCGGGAGAAGGGAGTTAGTTAGTTAGGCAGTGGGTAGACACAGTCTTCATGATTCACTGACTCAAGACCAGAACACTGAGAACACAGACAGAATGGAAGCAGAACAGAACAGCTAAAACCAGACCATCAAGGACAACTGGTCTAAAAGCCTCATACAGTCTTGGCTGTAAGCTGCCTTCAAATAAATACTGCTATTATATAATTGTACTTTTTACTATTGAGAATATATGTGTAATTGCATGTATCCACACAGTACAGGGTACTGGAACAATTATAGGTAGGAAATGAGAAGGACGGCCACATTCAGGAACTTGCTAATAACTTCCTGACCTCTCAGCAGCAGAAATAACATATACAGTGGGTCTGTAGGAGACCTGTGTGTGTGTGTGTGCGTGTGTGCGTGCGTGCGTGCGTGCGAGCGAGCGAGTGAGTGAGTGAGTGAGTGAGTGAGTGAGTGAGTGAGTGAGTGAGTGAGTGAGTGAGTGAGTGAGTGAGTGAGTGAGTGAGTGAGTGAGTGCGCACCTGGGTCCTGGAAGTGTAGTGGAAGGTGGACTTAAGTTCTAGGGAATTTGATCAGAAACGATGGAATGCTGAATATGAGATGAATCATTCATGTTTTAAAGGACTCTGATGAAACATTCCAATTATTAATACTAGCTATTGCTGAAAAGTTCAAAGCATGACGAGGAAATATTCAACTTTCATTTGGATTTTGGTATTTGGTCATTAATGTAGTCATCCGGTTCACTGCAGCAGGAATTTGCTTAATTAATGTAGAACTGTTTCCAGATGTGCTTAATAATGAAACAATAATGTCATTTCAGATAGACCTTTCTGCCAGACTGTAGTCCTAGGCCCCAAGGCTTAGGGGACTCACCACCCCTCATTTCAGATAGACCTTTCTGCCAGACTGTAGTCCTAGCCCCGAGGCACAGGGGACTCACCACCCCTCATTTCAGATAGCCCTTTCTGCCAGACTATAGTCCTAGCCCCGAGGCTTAGGGGACTCACCACCCCTCATTTCAGATAGCCCTTTCTGCCAGACTGTAGTCCTAGGCCCCAAGGCTTAGGGGACTCACCACCCCTCATTTCAGATAGCCCTTTCTGCCAGACTGCAGTCCTAGCCCCGAGGCTTAGGGGACTCACCACCCCTCATTTCAGATAGCCCTTTCTGCCAGACTGTAGTCCTAGCCCCGAGGCTTAGGGGACTCACCACCCCTCATTTCAGATAGCCCTTTCTGCCAGACTGTAGTCCTAGCCCCGAGGCTTAGGGGACTCACCACCCCTCATTTCAGATAGACCTTTCTGCCAGACTGTAGTCCTAGCCCCGAGGCTTAGGGGACTCACCACCCCTCATTTCAGATAGCCCTTTCTGCCAGACTGTAGTCCTATGCCCCGAGGCTTAGGGGACTCACCACCCCTCATTTCAGATAGCCCTTTCTGCCAGATTGTAGTCCTAGCCCCGAGGCTTAGGGGACTCACCACCCCTCATTTGAGATAGCCCTTTCTGCCAGACTGTAGTCCTAGGCCCCGAGGCTTAGGGGACTCACCACCCCTCATTTCAGATAGCCCTTTCTGCCAGACTGTAGTCCTAGCCCCGAGGCTTAGGGGACTCACCACCCCTCATTTCAGATAGACCTTTCTGCCAGACTGTAGTCCTAGGCCCCGAGGCTTAGGGGACTCACCACCCCACATTTCAGATAGCCCTTTCTGCCAGACTGTAGTCCTAGGCCCCGAGGCTTAGGGGACTCACCACCCCTCATTTCAGATAGCCCTTTCTGCCAGACTGTAGTCCTAGCCCCCGAGGCTTAGGGGACTCACCACCCCTCATTTCAGATAGCCCTTTCTGCCAGACTGTAGTCCTAGGCCCCGAGGCTTAGGGGACTCACCACACCTCATACAAAACTGAGCATTAGGCTGTGCATATTCTGAGCAGAGGCAATAGCAGCCACATCACTGTGGAAAGCAGAATTGGCTGGGAGGGGATGTATCAGCATGGGAGCGGAGGAGGAAAACAAACTCATATGCAAAACAGAGGCGGGAAGAAATAAATATAAAAAGTCACAGTCGGTAAATCTTTGATGAGTCCCAAACTCTTCCTCTTTCGGCAGGAAGGCTTTGGGGTATTTTAACCCGTGTGGTGTTGTTGTTGTTTTCCGTCTTGGTGAAGGCCTGGTTGATTACTTTATTAGATGGTGGGTGACATGAAAATAACGAATAGAAGAGTTTGGAGACAGAGGAACTGAGGGAACAAGGGGTTGTGTAGGGGAGACTCATTCACAGCAGGAGACAGATGCAAAGTGTTTGATCACGTGGGTCTGCATATCTCTCCCCCCCCCCAAACATGATGGAGCTCATTGGCAAGGTAAAGTGATAGCCATGTTTAATTTCTGCGTAATAACTGAAAATTGAACACAGTGAGAATGGAGAGCGACATGGCTTTTCATCAAGAGCCCCAGACAAATAAACAACGTAGAGCGAATATGCTACAGCAAGACTCAGACACATTCCCTTTTCTCTGACAGCTACGTCCCATAAACACTACACGGAATCTCACACCACAATGCGAACTGCAATAAGCATTGAAATGTCTTGAAACAATTCAATTGTTCGGAAACTATAGAGGACAGAGACTACGCCTTCATAACGATCAAACAGCATAGGAGATGTTGTGTTTTGCAGTTACAGTATCTTGACAAACCAAGGCTTTATCCTCTCATGTACTGTTTCATGTGGGCCAGTATTCCCATAAACCACCAGGTATCGGCATGCCTGTAACATCAATAAAGACCCCGGTAACACTGACAACAACTCCGTTCCTTATCAAGTCTCATGGTTGTACAGTTGCAGATCCTGTCTGCTGTTTAGTGACACACCCAGATCTATTTTCTGAACCTCGGAACGCAGAGATGAAAGTGTGTCAGCTTGTTGACGCAGAACAGTGAGGATAATTATTCATACCCAGGCACATACTTCATTCAGCAGCTCCGAGCCCCAAATGCAACTGACTCACACATCTCCCTCCTCCAGTCCAAACAAACATCCTCTCACTCAACCCCCCCACCAAACACACAAAGCTCAATCCACTCGTTGTACTGGGTCTTTTACTCATCTTTCAGCAGCCCTGATATAGTCCTAATATCCGCTCTCCCTCCTTGAAAACATTATTTTTTTGTCGAGTCAGAATGGGTCTTTCCATCCAACGAGTGCGAGTTACATAAAGCCCAGTGCATTCAGTGGATATTACACAGCTTTGGTGTTTATCCTCGGACAAAGAGGCTGCAGAATTCGAGGGAAATTGAAGTGCTTAGTGGGCCTACTGAGAGGACCCTTAGCAAGGACACAAAGTACCTCACTCTGCTCTGAACTAACATGGAGAGAGCTGTCCTGAAATGAGGCGTAATTAGAAGCCACTTCATTCCAGTGCATCTCTACCTGAAGTACTAGAACTTCTCTGATTGGGTGACATATATGAATGTGCTTAACTCGAAAACATGAGGGATTTGATTGGTTGGTAAACGATTGGTGCCGAAAAAGTACATGAATTGACTGGCATGTACAGAAGTACATGGAGTCAGAAGCATAAACACTGAGTTGACCACGGTCTAATTTCCTACATACAGTGAAAGTGTCCAGATATACTGTTGGTCTGTCTGCAGTGCTACAAGGCAGATCACAGCACACACCTGCTGTCCTCTCAAAATAATAGTGAGTTTGATGCTTTTCACAGTCCAGCTTGCGAAGCAGTTTATCTCATATGATCACTTTATGTTCATTTAAAAAATAAATACAAAATAGCCGAGACGTTTTGAACAACTGTAGCACTCACTCCCCCATGCAGTCCCTTTTCCCAGAAACAACTTAGGTCTGGGCATCCCTCCATCCCTCCATCCCTCCTGACAGGCATGCATGCACTCACACACTCACACACAGAGCCACATCACAAGTCCACTCACCCGCCATTCTACCCAGACTGCTCTACTCCCCTCGCCATCGCTGCCAGACAAACTAGCGCTCCCCAGGCGAGAGCTGGCCTGTCTCATCAAACTAGCTAGCAGTAGAAACCTCTGCCCTCTCGTTCCATCTCAGGGAACAACCGGCAGCTAGACAACATCATCTACATCTGCAGAAGATATTTTATGTCACCGCTTCTGCAACCTTTGATGGAAAGTTTTTTGATAATAAAATGATACCATGTATGTCTGACAGGCTGCTTGGGGACTTTAAATGATGGATGGCAGTCTGTGCACTAATTTATGCTAAGCTGGTTCACATGTTTTCTTCGACAGAACAGTAATGTGTCCTCTAGCCCCTGGGTGGTTTGCGTGCATGTATGTACGTGTGCCATTGGAACAGAGGTTACTGTATGACTAGGGGAGAGAGCGTAGAGTAGCCAATAGATGCGTTTACACAGGCAGCCCAATTCTGATACTTTTTTCCCTAATTGGTCTTTTGATCAGTCAGATCAGTTCTGACAAAGATCTGATGTGAAAAAGATCTGCTGGGATTGGTCAAAAATACCAATTAGTGAAAAACAGATTATAATTGGGATGCCTGTGTATACGCAGCCTAAGTGCGTGGCCAATTAGTCATTTCAGCAGCTCTGTGTGAAATTGTCATGGTACAGAGGTCAGTTTTAAACACAAACAATCAAGAGCTTAAACCAGTTACGTAGCTCCTCAAACAAGAAGCCAACTGGTAAATCACATGACATCTACATTCTACACAGCATATAATCGAAGAGATAGAGCCGCATGGCAAAACAGACCGTATAGCCTGATCCTCCAGAGACGCGGGCGCGCAGGCTCTACGCTACCCTGCCTGGGGTTAGAAAAACACCGATTCAGGTCCTCAAAAAAGTGAATTCCTGATGTGATTTCTTCTTCATAGAGTTTTCTTTGATGGCCTTTCACGAGGGAAATCATCCTGCCTGGGGGCAAAGACAGTACTCTCCCCTATATCCTGTCCAAACACACATTCTCTTAGGCCCTCTTGATCTATCGTTCTCTTTTTCACTGTCACCCCATCTCTCATCTCTCCCCCAAATCTCACTCTCTGCTTTCTCGTTCAACTGAACTTGATGTCAGAAAATAACACATTTACCTTCTCAAAAAACATCAGCACCTCAATTTACACTATATATTCAAAAGTATGTGGAAACCCATTCAAATTAGTGAATTTGGCTATTTCAGCCACAACCGTTGTTGAAAAGTGTATCAAATCTAGCACACAGCCATGCAATCTCCATAGACAAACATTGGCAGTAGAATGGCCCATACTGATAAGCTCAGTGACTTTCAACGTGGCACTGTCATAGGATGCCACCTTTCCAACAAGTCAATCCATCAAATTTCTGCCCTGCTAGAGCTGCCCCGGTCAACTGTAAGGGCTGTTACTGTGAAGTGGAAAAGGTAGAGGAGAAACAATGGCTCAGCCGCAAAATGGCAAGGTCACAGAATGGGATCTCAGAGTGCTGAAGCGTGTAGCTCCTCGGTTGCAACAGTCACGACAGAGTTCCAAACTGCCTCTAGAAGCAACGTCAGCACAATAACTATTTGTCGAAACCCATTAAATGGGTTTCCATGGCCAAGCAGCCGCAACTTTGTGGCAAATGTTTGAGGAAGGCCATTTCCTGTGTGGAAGAACTTGACTGGCCTGCACAGAGCCCTGACCTCAACCCCATCGAACACCTTTGGGATGAATTGGAACGCCGACTGCAAACCAGGCCTAATCACCAAAACATCAGTGCCCAACCTCACCAATGCTCTTGTTGCTGAATGAAAGCAAGTCCCCGCAGCAATGTTCCAACATCGAGGGGAAAGCCTTCCTAGAAGAATGGAGGCTGTTATAGCAGCAAACGGGGGACCAACTCCAAATTAATGCCCATGATTTTGGAACTCAGATGTTCAGCCAGCAGGTGTCCACATACTTTAGTAAATATGCTGATGTGGATTCTGTTCTCTGTAACTTCTTGTCCGTGTGCCTGGGGATGGCAAGTTCAAACACATCAAGCTTGTTTAGATAAACAAGCAATTTTGCTAAAACAATGTACATTTATCACAGTTCTGGAGAAGCTGAAACATATGTTGGCTCAAGCTTAGAGAGATCAGCCAGATGCACCTATTCTATGTGATGGCTAAAATCTTGGCAAAAACCAGGATAGAGTAGGGAGAGCAGGGAGAGTAGGGGGAGCAGGGAGAGTAGGGAGAGCAGGGAGAGTTTTGTGCTGAAGCTTGAAGAGCACTGACCGCAGATAAGGTTTGCTGGATCAGAGTTCTCCAACTTATCTCTGCTCTCTCCCTCTCCCTGGGACTTCTGCAGCCAAGAATTAAGTCCCTTTCTGATGATTGATCTTTCCGTCTGAAAGCAGTGGTCCTCCTGGCCCCTCTCACTAAAAAACCGCTCCCTCTCCCACTCTCTTCCTCCCTCCTGGGTCAATGGCCCCTTCATTGCCTTTCTGCTTGTCCAAGACTGCTGAGGATAGAGCTGGTGAAAAGGAACAGACCCAGCCAGGATGAAGGTTGCTGCCGTGTCTCCCTACCAGGTTAAATGTCAGCATCCAAATGTATCACAACGTTGGCCCACACAATATTGGATGGCAGGCGAGTCAAAATCGACCGCAACCACTGACATATTGCGGATGAGAAGCAATGTGTGTGCATGTGAGACGTGGGTGTTTTGTATCTGAATACAAAATGACAGGAGCCTCTTCATAAAGAGCTGATTCGTGTAACTGTAAAAGGAACAAACAACGTGGCCGCGGTTAACCGCGGTACCAAGACGTATTTATGAATCTATTTGAATAGCAGGATGTGATGTCGCAAAGTTCCCCCCATCAGACATTCGTTAGCATATTCTTTGCTGCATTGAGGAGGTAGTCAGGGGATCCCTTGGGACGTCATAAATAGTGCAGCAGGTCACTGTGGAAGCATCTGTAATGTGTTTATCAAAGGCGACGTCAGCACTAACAGGCAGTACGACTCCAACAGGAGCTACGTGTTTCTGTACACAGAGCTGGAACTGTCAGGACGAATACAGTACCTCCCACCAAACTCGTCTCAGAGCCTAGGGAGTGTTTCTCTTGAGATAATAAAAGCACAGATGATATTAATTTTCTGTCAGGTTCTACCCACACTCTGTGCATCACTGTGATTGATTTTCAGCTTATTCGCTACAGTGAGACGTTCAGCCCGGGGCTTCCGAGAGGAGGAATCAGAGGTGGTTCTACCAACACATTAATGTCTGTGTGTGTGACAGTCTGGGTTCTGTCTCTCCCACACAAAGCAATGTTCCGGCTGACGTTGACATTCAAGGTGTCACGCATTCACTGAGAAAAGCTCATAGATCCCCCCCCAGTATATGTGTATACTGCAGGGAGAATGCAAACAGTCAAGAAAGAGGACACATTTCCCTGATAGCCAATCTATCTGACATCATTGAACATGCTTCCTCCCTGGTTGTAGAACCACACTTACAAACCATCCCTGTCAGCCATACAGCATGTACAAAAGGACACCGTGCGGAAGTTGTATCCGTAATAATTTGAAGCACATGATGGATGCGACGGGTGGTGAGAAAGTCATTCACCTGCCCTTTCAGAGTGTGGCTGACTGGGCAGAACTACTGTCTAACTAACTGACCTGTTTCTGCTGCTACAGTTCTGTTCAGTCAAGTCGTTATTAACCGAAGCTAAGTAAACGTCAACGTGGTCCGCCTGATATCCCTGCAAACAATAACGTATAAAGGATTTATGAAGTATTCATAAGCAGTATAGAGATACCTTCAAAGCAAAGTCATACTTTTGTACATTCATGGTGATAAAAGATCCTTAGTAAGGACTCCCTACAGCTGGTGTTTGCTCTGCTGCATTCATAACAGCACCGATGAAATCTCAGCTTGGTGAGAAATGCCGATATTATGGACTGCTTGTGGCCTTTCCCTCCCTCCTCCCTCCCTCTCTCCCTCTCTCCCTCTCTCCCTCCCTCCCTCCCTCCCTCCCTCCCTCCCAGGCAGGCAGGCAACAGTGGTCTCTCTCTCTCAGGCCCGTGGCCCATAGGTCCAACCCAGAGCATAGCTCTGAGAGGCCATCCATCACAGGTCCCGCCCCGCAGCCAGGGGATAGATTTCCGCTTCCCCGGCCCACTCATCAATCACCACGGGCTCCCCTGCATACCCAAACAGCACAGAGAGGATAGGGTGGGAAAGACCAGGTAATGTCACAACTACTAGTACCAACCTGCCAGGCAGCTTCCACTAAGGTGATAAACACATACATACAGAACACTGCTTCTTTTGGATTAAATGAATACCAAGTATTTACACTGTCAAACTCCATGGTTGGAAATATTCTCTCAAACTGTATAAAATTGGGGTTCTGTGATCAATGCAGTGAGTGAAAACGGGTGGAGCCAACTGTCTGATGCAAGGAAGAGAGAGACCTGAGACAGTGCACACTACAGTGGTGATAAGAACAAAAAGGAGGGTGCTGACGCAACAGGATAGAAAGAGCAAGATATGGGGAATGGGGGCAAAAAAACAAAGCTGCTGTGGGGGTGTGTATTGTGGGTTACACCACTTCAGCACATCAATGGTAGTGGAGTGAGAGGGAATATATAAACAGTACTTACTGTATGGAGTCCAGCTGTTTCTGGTACTGCTGCTGCTACAGGCACTCTTGCAATTAAAACCTCTAATTAATCAGAGCTATTTAAGGAATCCCATTCATCCCCCTCGGCAGGCAGAGCAGGCAGACAACCAGAGAGCAGGCAGGCAGGCAACCAGAGAGCAGGCAGGCAGACGAGCAGGCAGGCAGACAACCAGAGGGCAGGCAGACAACCAGAGGGCAGGCAGGCAGACAACCAGAGGGCAGGCAGGCAGACAACCAGAGAGCAGGCAGGCAGACAACCAGAGAGCAGGCAGGCAGACAACCAGAGAGCAGGCAGGCAGACAACCAGAGCAGGCAGGCAGACAACCAGAGGGCAGGCAGACAACCAGAGGGCAGGCAGGCAGACAACCAGAGAGCAGGCAGACAACCAGAGAGCAGGCAGACAACCAGAGAGCAGGCAGACAACCAGAGGGCAGGCAGACCACCAGAGAGCAGGCAGGCAGACAGCCAGAGGGCAGGCAGACAACCAGAGAGCAGGCAGGCAGACAACCAGAGGGCAGGCAGACAACCAGAGAGCAGGCAGGCAGGCAGACAACCAGAGAGCAGGCAGACAGACAACCAGAGAGCAGGCAGACAGACCAGAGAGCAGGCAGACAACCAGAGAGCAGGCAGGCAGACAACCAGAGAGCAGACAGGCAGACAACCAGAGAGCAGGCAGACAACCAGAGAGCAGGCAGGCAGACAGACAACCAGAGAGCAGGCAGACAGACAACCAGAGAGCAGGCAGGCAGACAACCAGAGAGCAGGCAGGCAGACAACCAGAGAGCAGGCAGACAACCAGAGAGCAGGCAGGCAGACAACCAGAGATCAGGCAGGCAGACAACCAGAGAGCAGGCAGGCAGACAACCAGGAAAGGCAGACAACCAGGCAGGCAGACAGACAACCAGAGAGCAGGCAGACAGACAACCAGGCTGGCAGACATACAACCAGGCAGACAACAGGGCAGGCAACACAGAGCAGACAACACAGATCAGGCAAGAGGGAAAGATCCCTCCATCCCCCACTTTTTAGTTCTGCTGTTCTCGCTTTTCTTTCAGAGGCCTAGCAGCTGCTTTCAGAATGATTGCATAACGAGAGATTGGATATGCATTCGTTTGAGGAAAGGGCTGGCCCAGAGCATAAAGATGTGGACTATTATAAGCAGAGTAAAGTTTGATGTTTGTTTGTTTGTTTACAGTTCCAGCATAACATTCTCAGAATTGTCTGGTGTTCTGGAAATCAATCGTGCAGTACAGTACATTGTTTCTGTGATTGAGAATCCAACCCCACACACACAGCTATACCAGAAACCTGAAGCTTTTCCCTATTTTCTCCAGTGCCTCTTTCTCCAGGAAAATGTAACTGATGGTGGACCTGGTTGTTGAATATTTAATCACTAGTGCTGTGCTCGACACAGACATCATATCTTGTTTTGTTGGAACATGCAGGAATAAAGAGTGAGTGTGATAGAACGTCTGATGGTGGCTGACGGAGACAGACTTCTCCTGGAGATAGTTACAGAGGATCAGCTTGTCACTCATATCTACATATCTATATGCTCCCATGTAGCTCTACATCTACAGTAGCTGATCAATAATCAATCATCATAATCAATAATCATCAGTTATCGGTTGTTCAATGGATACTCGGATATTTGAACAGCTACCGACAAAACCACAGGACATCTGTCGTGGAAATGTCCTCTATTTACCAAATCATGGGAGCAAACCACACACACAAGTCAGAGTTAGTTATCAACGTCCATTTTTTATTATATAAGCTCTATAGCATTTTGACTTTCAACAGTTCAGTATCTCTAATGAAAAGTTGAGAGTCCCCACACAATGGCAAAATGGGATCCTTTATAGCAAAGATCACACATAGTCAGACAGCATAGACATAATTCATCGTTCAGCTTTGTCTCCTTTCCCAAACCCCAGAACCATAAACCAATCCTCCAAATCAACAGGCATATATCAAATTGTCATTTAGATACAACCAACTCAAAAAACAACCAAACCTGTACAAACTCACGGAGAGGAGAGTGAGGCTATAGGTTAAGATAGAAACAACATTAGAGGGAGCATAGAATGATCCCAGACACTGCCACCCTCCTTTCCCCACTGGGAATGGTAGGGAGTAAAAGACATGATTACACATGATGACACTTTGACCTCTCCCCTCTCTGTGGCCCATGCAACTTAGTTTTGACATAGAACAGATAACTGCAACCTCGCCACTGTCACGCCTTGGTCATTGTATTTTGTGTTTTTGTTATATGTTTGGGTAGGCCAGGGTGTGACATGGGTTTAATTGTTGTTTTCGTATTGGGGTTTGAAGTATTTGGGATCGCGGCTGATTAGGGGTGTTGTATAGGCTTGGCTGCCTGAGGCGATTCTCAATCAGAGTCAGGTGATTCTCGTTGTCTCTGATTGGGAACCATATTTAGGGAGCCATAGTTTCGCTTTGTATTTCGTGGGTGATTGTTCCTGTCTTTGTGTAGTGTTCACCAGATAGGCTGTAATAGTTTCACGTTCTGTTTGTTGTTTTGTATTTATGAGTTATTTCATGTTACGCTCTTCATTTATTAAAGTCATGAGTAACCAACACGCTGCATTTCGGTCCGACTCTCTTCCTTCAACAGAGGAACGCAGTTACAGAATCACCCACCACTCACGGACCGAGCAGCGTGTAAACTGGCAACGACGTAGACAGCTTCAGCAGCGAACGGAGGACGTTATGGACGGTAGAGGCATGGAGTATACGACGTGGGAGGAAATCGACAGGTGGGTGGCCGACCCAGAGAGAGTGCAGGAGCCCGCCTGGGATTCCCTGCAGCAATGCGAAGAGGGCTATAGGCGAATGGAGTCGAAAAGGAGAACACGGCGGTGCAGAGCGAAACCCGAAAGTCACCCCAAAAAATGTATTGGGGGGGGGCTTAGGGAGAGTATGGCTGAGTCAGGAGATAGACCTGAGCCAACTCTCCTTGTTTATCGTGAGGAGCCAAGGAGGAGACCAGAACCAGAGCCAGACTGTGAAGGAGTTAATGGGGAAAGTGGAGTGGAGAGTAATGAGGGAGTTGCTAGCTTGGTGCTATAGATACAATATTCGTCCGACGGATCTTGTCGGGGATTTGATAGCACCTGAGTTAGCACTCTATACTCAACCTGAGGTGCGTGTTAGTCGGCTGGTGAAGTTGGTGCCAGCCTCACGCACCAGGCCTCCTGTGCACATCCCTAGCCTTGCACGTCCTGTGCCTACACTGCTCTCAAGATCTCCAGTACGCCTTCACGGTCTAGCCCATTCTGTGCCACCTCCACACTCCAGTCCTCCGGTGGCAGCTCCCCGCACCAGGCTTCCTGTGAGTGTCCTCGATCCAGTACCACCAGTTCCAGCACCACGCACCAGGCCTTCAGTGCGCCTCGCCTGTTCAGCGCAGCCAGCGCTTTTCTCCTCTCCTGCGCTGCCGGAGTCTCCCGCCTGTTTAGCCGCCAGTGCTCCCAGTCTGCCCAGCGCCACCAGTGCTCCCAGTCTGCCCAGCGCCGCCAGTGCTCCCAGTCTGCCCAGCGCCGCCAGTCTGCCCAGCACCGCCAGTGCTCCCAGTCTGCCCAGCGCCGCCAGTGCCGCCAGTCTGCCCAGCGCCGCCAGTCTGCCCAGCGCCGCCAGTCTGCCCAGCGCCGCCAGTCTGTCAGGATCAGTTAGATCCACCAGTCTGCCAAGATCCACCAGTCTGCCAGGATCCGCCAGAAGTGCCAGTCAGCCAGGATCTGCCAGTCTGCAGAGAGCTGTCAGCCTGCATGGAGCAGTCAGAGCTGTCAGTCTGCATGAAGCAGCCAGAGCTGTCAGTCTGCATGAAGCAGCCAGAGCTATCAGTCTGTAAGAAGCAGCCAGAGCTGTCAGTCTGCATAGAGCAGCTAGATCTGCCAGTCAGCCATGATCTTCTAGATCTGCCAGACAACCAGTCTCTTCCAGATCTGCCAGACAACCAGTCTCTTCCAGATCTGCCAGACAACCAGTCTCTTCCAGATCTGCCAGACAACCAGTCTCTTCCAGATCTGCTAGTCAACCTGAATCTTCCAGTTCCGCCAGCCAGCCAGGATTTACCGGAGCCTACTACCTGCCTGAGCTTCATCTCAGTACTGGGCTTCCTCTCAGTACTGGGCTTCCTCTCAGTCCCGAGCTGCCCCTCTATCCCGAGCTGCCCCTCTGTCCCGAGCTGCCCCTCAGTCCAGTGGGGATCTGGGTGAGGACTATTAGGCCATGGTCGGCGGAGAGGGTGGATTATCCCAGGACGCGAAGGGGAGGAACAAGGACATTAATGGAGTGGGGTCCACGTCCCGAGCCGGAACCGCCACCATGGGCAGACGCCCACACGGACCCTCCCTATGGTTTGAGGTGCGTCCGGGAGTCCGCACCTTAGGGGGGGGGGGTTCTGTCATGCCTTGGTCATTGTATTTTGTGTTTTTGTTATATGTTTGGGTAGGCCAGGGTGTGACATGGGTTTAATTCTTGTTTTCGTATTGGGGTTTGTAGTATTTGGGATCGCGGCTGATTAGGGGTGTTGTATAGGCTTGGCTGCCTGAGGCGATTCTCAATCAGAGTCAGGTGATTCTCGTTGTCTCTGATTGGGAACCGTATTTAAGGAGCCATAGTTTCGCTTTGTATTTCGTGGGTGATTGTTCCTGTCTTTGTGTAGTGTTCACCAGATAGGCTGTAATAGTTTCATGTTCTGTTTGTTGTTTTGTATTTATGAATTATTTCATGTTACGCTCTTCATTTATGAAAGTCATGAGTAACCAACACGCTGCATTTCGGTCCGACTCTCTTCCTTCAACAGACGAACGCCGTTACAGCCACAGTATTATACAAAAATATCCTTCTGATGAGAAATAAACTTACACACATTTGATAAATATAAAACATAGTACAAATGTTACCAAAAAATTCTGAATCTTCCACGACATTCCCCTCTCAAGGGACTCAATCCCTTTTGAAGAATCAGAATATTAATTACATACTCAATATTTTTTAATTCAAATCCCCTCAATGTCAAATACCTTAGCTTACATATAAGCTTTTTCCCTTCTGAAACTAAGATTACAACCTTTATTCTACAAGAAAAACTTGCACATGTTTAATAACACAGAATAATCCATTTGAGGAAAATAAAAACATAACATATTTATGCTCCTTAAGTTACATGAGATCCAGTGTCTAAACACAGGCCTCCTCACAACCTATAGGACAGACATCCCTCTAAGTACTCATGCTCAGAAATATACTTAGGAATAGAGAATAGGTCAGGGAAATCATTCATATTCCAAATCATTATTAACAACCCAATTATTTATCCAACATTCCTCAGTGATTCAAATGGGTCATTATCACTTAAAGTAAAAACCTCAATTTAACACACATCAATATTAGCAGATTTAAATACAGTATAATTATCCCATAATTCTACTATTAACTTTTTTAATCATGTTTTTAATACAGATCAGTATCTCAATGCCTTCTTAATCTAAATTACTACAATTTACATGGTGTAGACCTCTTCAATCAACCTGATACCACAAAAGTATAAACAATTTTAATGGCACAGTTGATTAAACCCCCCTTACACAGGCACGGCATCTTCTGGCATCTTCGTTTTTCTTCAGATAGCTTTACAGTTCAAAGTGGACGGCCCATGATAATGTCCCCATTTCAATGTCTCATCTTTACCACTCATGTCTTGTCCATTCGTCAACCAATATACCAGCATCATAAGAAAATGTTAGAACAGATCTTTCTCCATGATCACTCCAAGTGGACTCATCACAGTATGACAGAACCATGAAAGAAAAGCAGTTGATAGCTTAGATCTGATACTGTACACCAATTTCTGGCTTGGTTCTTTTCTCTCGGTAGAAGTGGTTTGGAAAGCCTCCTTCAATGCCTTTGTCTCTCTTCTTCAGCCAGGCAAATGATCTCTTCCATGCATTAAGATACCGTCTGATGTCACTTTTCATGATAACCTCGAAAGAACAGATCAGAACAACAGTTTAGTTCAGTTCATTAACTACATGATAAATGATTACTTTTACCAATTATTCTTAACACACATCTCTAAACATATTTCACAGAGAATATCAAAACATTCTATTGAAACTATTCTTTCAAATTGGTTTATACTCCCCATCTCACTGTCAACTCCATCATAGAGCTAAGGATCAAGAAATTAGACCTATATCTCTCGGGAATAGAACAAAACAAACACAACAATACAATACACTCAACAATACAATACACTCCTTCACATATCACTTAAGTTGTATAACTTCATTTCAAACCCTCAAAAAACGGAATCCTCCCCCATGTTTTACACACATCTCTCCGTATGAGAGTAATGTAAAAAAAACTGAAAACAAATGTAAAGCAACATTTCAGCTAACCTAATCAAATTAAAATCACTAAACTGAAGAAAAAAAACTCCACAAAGAAAAATTATTTAACCCCTATGGTCATAGGAAAATAGACTTAATTCAGCATATCCTTAGTTAAAAGCAATGCCCTCCACAGTGGGCCAAATTACAAATATGGCTAAGAAACACATTTACCAATTACACAAATTATTTTGAAAGCAGTATTACAGATTACCTTAATTTATTATCCAAATTGCTTTCCAATATGGGTGATCAAGCCACAACGGAAAGTCATCAGAAGGTCATAGGTTATACAAAACCCTTCAAAGCAGTGCTTCACTATATAAAACAATTTGCAAACAATAATCAACTAGTTCCAAACATTTTCGTATTTCCATGTTCCCAGAACATTCCTTTATCAAAATAATTTGCGTATGTAATGAAAAGTCAGAAAATAAAAACTCAATACAATCCCAATGTGGTGAGTGCCCCTTTCAATGTGGTAGTTTATGGCCCCAATTTCACTCACACTCCCCAAGAGTATAGTCCCTGGAAACATTCCAGAGAGAGACAGTGAAATATCCATTTTCCCGGAGAAAACACAAAAACACTTAGTATTCATTTACACTACATCGATTCAGAAACTCAAACGTGAAACTATAAGCTAAACCTAATGATAATTCCACTGTACCTCAAATCATTAATCATAAGTTTTAATCAAATCAATGTATATGCATGATACAATGTTTAATTAAGTTAAATCAACTCCTAAAAAAAAAACATTTTAATCAGCAACCTAATCATTTCAATCTGTTGATATAAATTCAGTAAAAACCAATCCTGATTTTTTTTAACAAATCTAAAATCCTTCAAAAGTCGATGCTGTCTCATCATTGTAAAAATACAAATAAACATATTTTTTCCCCCACTGATACCCACAAAGGTCAATACTGTTCAGCACATCCATTAATGATCTTCCTTTAGTCTGTACAGGGTCTGAAGTTCCAATGTATGCAGATGATACAGTGATAAATTCATGCAAATAACAAACTACACAAGAACTCACTACTATAGCACATCCATAATTAAAATCTATTAAAATCCACTTAACATACTAGTTTAGTCTTTGGCCCAATCTTGCTTTTCAACATTCATACCCATTCAGTCTTCTGTCAACTGGTTGGCGTACTATTCAATCCAGCAACCATCTTTAATGACCTGACATTGTTCCACATAATGGAAACATACCATACCGTTAGACTACATGAACTTTCCTGCTCAAATTAACTGGTGTTACTTAAACAATCAAACCAAGAATCAATAACCATCAGAATCTATCCTTACGATGTTTTATGATTCAGACATCCAGTCTCCCAATTCTCATAGCCTAATACAGTAAATATAAACGCCACAAATCTATGATGCCCACCTAGCGAATCAGCTGCTAGAAATACAGAAAAAAATGTACTTGAACAACGGTCAAAACAATTAGAGTAAGGTTATTGTATATTCAAACTAATAACGCAAATTTACGTTATTCTACAACAATCTACCTGCCTCCAGCAACTTTCCCTGACAATTAGTAGCCAACATGACAACTAACTCTCTTCCATACTAGTAGCCAACATAACAACTAACTAACTCTCTTCCATACTTTCAACTAAACTTTCCTATTTCTTTTTCCCCCAGTGGGCAAAAATATAACCCCTCTCATTTCAAAGTTTTTCCTTACCTCTATCGTAAGATTAAAACCCAACTTTATAACTTCCTCTTCTCACTTATGAAATGTATCCTATTTCTTTAAAAATAACACACGCAGCGCCAAAATTATAGTGGTCCTTCTGTAGCTCAGTTGGTAGAGCATGGCGCTTGTAACGCCAGGGTAGTGGGTTCGATCCCCGGGACCACCCATACGTAGAATGTATGCACACATGACTGTAAGTCGCTTTGGATAAAAGCGTCTGCTAAATGGCATATATTATAACATGCGTCAATCTATCAGAATGAAAAACATTTCGGTAACCACTTTCTATCTCCATTCTCTCCCCGCTATCATTCAGAATTTCTTTAATTTAGGTAACTGTAATTTAAATACGACCCAATTCTCAATACATTATTCCAGCAGATCATTTAGTGAACAGACATCGTCTTGCATCAGAATTCGCTTCATTATTATTTTAAGTTGAATTAGCCTATCAATTTAAAACAAAAATTCTCCGGATATAAACCCCATTTACAAAGTCAAATCTAAACACGTCACTATCGGTAATTCCCAGAAGAATAATAGCTCAATTTTAATAGTACAAACGTTACTCCAGCTATGATTCTCATACTCCAGCTATGTGTCACGGTTCATGAATCCACTGCCTCCCTCTCTCTTTCTCTTTCTCTCTCTCTCTCTCTCTCTCTCTCTCTCTCTCTCTCTCTCTCTCTCTCTCTCTCTCTCTCTCTCTCTCTCTCTCTCTCTCTCTCTCTCTCTCCCGTGTTTGTGTGGGCATGGTTCCCAATCTCGGCCTGATTGTCTGCGCCAGCTGGAACCACTTATCTTCCCTTTATATGTTCTGTAACCAGTGTTTCTTGTTGTCAGATCGTTGTTACTTCCCTGAGGTTGTGTTGTTACTTCCCTGAGGTTGTGTTGTTACTTCCCTGAGGTTGTGTTGTTACTTCCCTGAGGTTGTGTCGTGTGTCAGTGCTCATCTCTCGCCGCCCTTGTGTGGATTATCTGCTGTGCTCCTTCCTTCCCATCCGGACACACTCCCCTGGATTTCTCAGCACGCTATCACCGGAAGATGCGCCCTAGTCCATGGGTCGGATTCCGTCTGAGTACAGTCTGTCTGTCCTGTTGCTGATATAAATTGTATTCATTAAACCATCGTTGCTTGCATCTTGCATCCGCCTCTGTATTGTCACAGAACGATCTGACCAGACCATGGATGCAGCGAGTTCAACGAGTCTGACCGAATTCATTTCCCGCAGTATCACGAGAATGGATCAACAAGAGGAGAACGTCTCCAGCACAGGTCGGACAGTACAAGCCATTGCGACGCAGGTATCCCAGCTGACCCAACAATTACAACATCTGAGGGGTTCCGCTGCGCCACCTACACCGGCAGTTCAACCCGCCCCGCCAGAGCCGGATTCCCAGCTAGAGCCACGGCTACCGACACCAGAGGGTTATTCAGGTAATCCTGACTATTGCAGAGCTTTTCTTACGAGATGTTCCATGCATTTCTCGTTGCAGCCACGGACCTTCAACCGTGAACAGTCTAAGGTAGCATTCGTACTCACACTGCTATCAGGCAAAGCGGCTCTTTGGGGAACGGCGGTGTGGGCGAACCAGGACCCATGCTGCACCTCTTTCCAGACACTCTCCGAGGAGATGAGAAGGGTTTTCGATCGGGCCGTGGCGGGTAGAGAGGCGGCCAGACTACTCGCTGACCTTCGCCAAGGAGACGTTCCGCTGACCTTCCCCAAGGAGACGTTCCAATACGTTCCGTATCGGAATACTCCATCCAATTCCGCACTCTGGCCACAGAGTGTCAGTGGAACGAGGAGGCGCAGTGGGACATGTTCCTGCATGGGCTGGAGGACCGGATCCAGAAGGAGATTTATGTTCTGGACCTTCCCAGGAGTTTAAATGGACTAGTGGAACTAGCCTTGAGGGTCGACGCTCATCTGAGTCGTATTGGCCGCCGAGCATGCCCTAACAGACCGTATAACGACACGGAGGGCTGGCATGCCAGCGGCGGGAACACGGCCAGTTCAGCCTCCGCTCACGAACCCATGCAGCTGGGGAGAGCTCGCCTCTCTCGGGAAGAGAGGGAGAGGCGGAGATCCCAAGGACTCTGTCTCTACTGTGGTAGAGCGGGCCATTTTATCCACTCCTGCCCGGTAAAAGATCAGGCCCGGTAGTAAGCATGAGGCTACTATCGGGTGGTGTCACCACAGAGAAGACCTCATCATCTACTCTCCTCCCGGTAAGACTAAGATGGGCCACCCACACGCACGACACCCAAGCCTTACTGGACTCAGGAGCAGAGGGTAATTTCATGGACACCAAGCTCGCTCACAAACTCCAGATTCCTATCAACTCACTCACGCACAAGATATCCGTCAACGCTCTCAATGGTCAAGAACTCCCCAACATTTCTCACACCACTGAACCTATCACACTCATCACTTCTGGCAATCACACTGAGACACTATCATTTCTACTCATGGACTCACCCCTTGCACCATTAGTTCTCGGCCACCCTTGGCTCACCCAACACAACCCCAGAGTTGACTGGGTTCATAAATCTATATCCATGTGGAGTAACAAGTGTCTTGAGTCCTGTTTAGTGTCTGCTTGTTCGTCTGTGTCTGATTCTGTGTTTCTAGAGGAGGCAGTGGATTTGTCTAACGTGCCCGTTGAATACCTTGACCTGAAGGAGGTGTTCAGTAAGTCCCGTGCTGCTTCTCTTCCTCCGCATCGTCCCTATGACTGTGCAATAGAATTATTGCCAGGTGAGTCTCCGCCTAAAGGCAAGTTATATTCACTCTCTGTTCCGGAGAGGGAGGCTATGGAGAGATACATCTCTGATTCTCTGGCATCTGGATTCATTCGTCCTTCCTCTTCTCCAGCGGGGCGGGGTTCTTCTTTGTGGGGAAGAAGGACGGATCTCTGCGTCCTTGCGTTGATTACCGTGGGTTGAATAACATCACAGTGAAGAATACCTATCCCTTACCGTTGATGTCCTCAGCCTTTGAAAGGTTACAGGGAGCATCCGTGTTCACTAAGTTGGATTTACGTAATGCATATCATTTGGTTCGCATAAGGGGGGGGGATGAATGGAAGACCGCGTTTAACACCCCCAGAGGGCACTTCGAATATTTGGTCATGCCTTTTGGGCTATCCAACTCCCCAGCGGTTTTCCAGGCACTCGTCAATGACGTGCTGAGAGATATGATTGATCAGTTCATATATGTTTACCTGGATGACATACTGATTTTTTCTTCTTCTCTCCAGGAACACGTTCAGCACGTCAGACGAGTGCTTCAGAGGTTGTTGGAGAATGGACTTTTTGTCAAGGCGGAGAAATGCATTTTTCATGCACAATCCGTTCCATTCCTAGGTTACATCGTCTCGACTGAAGGTATTCGCATGGATCCTGACAAGGTTAAGGCTGTGGTGGATTGGCCTAGCCCAGATTCCCGTAAGGCCCTACAGAGGTTTCTGGGATTCGGCAATTTCTACCGGCGTTTCGTTCGCAACTTTAGTCAGATAGTCGCTCCTCTTACTGCCTTAACCTCCCCCAGAGTGATGTTCAGGTGGTCCGATACAGCCGAGGCTGCATTCGCCAAACTCAAGAGCCGCTTTGTTTCGGCTCCCATCCTCATAGCTCCCGATCCCTCGCGTCAGTTCGTGGTGGAGGTGGACGCTTCAGAGGTGGGGGTAGGTGCGGTACTTTCCCAACGTTCCTCTTCTGACGACAAGATGCACCCTTGCGCGTTCCTTTCCCATCGGTTATCACCTGCAGAACGCAACTACGACATTGGCAACAGAGAGTTGTTGGCAGTGAAGTTAGCACTGGAGGAGTGGCGCCATTGGTTAGAGGGGTCGGGGGTACCTTTTATAGTTTGGACCGATCACAAGAATTTGGAATATATCAGAACCGCCAAGCGACTCAACTCCAGGCAGGCGCGGTGGGCACTCTTTTTCGGACGTTTTGACTTCTCTCTCTCGTATCACCCGGGTTCCAAGAATGTCAAACCCGATTCCCTTTCTCGCATTTTTGACCATTCCGAACGCCCATCCACTCCCGAGTGCATCCTACCCGGGACCCTAGTGGTCTCCACACTCACATGGGAGGTTGAATCGAGGGTCAAAACGGCCTTAGAAGGGGTAACGCCTCCGCCCGGTTGCCCGCCTAATCGGTTATTTGTGCCGGAGGGGTGTCGGTCCGATGTTATTCGGTGGGGGCATTGCTCCAACGTCGCGTGTCATCCAGGAGTCAGCCGCACTAGCTTTTTGGTTAAGCAACGCTTTTGGTGGCCACTGATGGCTCGTGACATTCACAGTTTCGTCTTGGCTTGCTCGGTTTGTGCCACTGGGAAGACTTCTAATCGACCCCCAGATGGGTTACTCCAACCGCTGTCGGTCCCTTCGAGACCCTGGTCCCACATCGTGCTAGATTTTGTTACCGGCCTTCCACCCTCCCAGGGCAAGACAGTTGTTTTGACCGTGGTGGACCGGTTCTCGAAGGCGGCTCATTTTATTCCCTTGCCTAAATTACCATCTGCCAAGGAGACAGCGGTAACTGTCGTGGATCACGTCTTTCGCTTACATGGCCTGCTGATGGACGTAGTTTCTGACAGGGGGCCCCAATTTGTGTCCAAGTTTTGGCAAGAGTTTTGTAGGTTACTGGGAGCGAGTGTCAGCCTGTCTTCAGGGTTTCATCCCCAGAGCAACGGTCAAACGGAGAGGGCCAACCAAGATTTGGAGAGAGTGTTGTGATGTTTGGTTTCTAAGAATCCCTCTTCCTGGAGTCAACAACTCTCTATGGTTGAGTACACTCACAATTCGTTGCCAGTGGCAGCCACGGGTCTCTCTCCGTTTGAGTGTAGTTTAGGTTACCAGCCACCTATCTTTCCCAGTACGGAGTCCGAGGTCACTGTTCCCTCCGCTCACGCTTTAATCCAGAGGTGCCGTCACGCATGGAGCAGAGCCCGTGAGACTCTTCTCCGGTTGGGCGCGCACCAAGGCTAAGGCCGATCGCCACCGGTCGAAGCCTCCGGTATACGTCGTTGGCCAAAGAGTGTGGCTTTCTACTAAGAACATTCCACTCCGATCCGTTTCGAACAAGCTTGCCCCCAAATTTATCGGCCCGTTCAGAGTCACCAGGATCATTAGTCCGGTGGCGGTCCGGCTCAAGCTTCCTCCGGCATATAGGAGAATTCATCCTACCTTTCATGTGTCTAAAATAAAACCTGTGTTTCAGGCACGCATTACCCGCCGGTCCCGGTTCCCCCGCCGCCACACCTTGTTGATGGGGAACCCACCTTTTCTGTCAATCGTATTTTGGACTCTAGAAGGAGGGGACGCGGATTCCAGTACCTGGTGGACTGGGAGGGTTACGGCCCGGAGGAGAGAAGTTGGGTACCTGCTAGGGACATTCTGGATCACTCCCTTATCGATGATTTCAATCGACAGGTAAATTCGCCTGGGAACGCCAAGAGGCGTTCCTAGGGGGGGGGTATTGTCACGGTTCATGAATCCACTGCCTCTCTTTCTCTCTCTCCCGTGTTTGTGTGGGCGTGGTTCCCAATCTCGGCCTGATTGTCTGCGCCAGCTGGAACCACTTATCTTCCCTTTATATGTTCTGTAACCAGTGTTTCTTGTTGTCAGATCGTTGTTACTTCCCTGAGGTTGTGTCGTTACTTCCCTGACGTTGTGTCGTGTGTCAGTGCTCATCTCTCTCCGCCCTTGTGTGGATTATCTGCTGTGCTCCTTCCTTCCCATCCGGACACACTCCCCTGGATTTCTCAGCACGCTATCACCGGAAGATGCGCCCTAGTCCCTGGGTCGGATTCCGTCTGAGTACAGTCTGTCTGTCCTGTTGCTGATATAAATTGTATTCATTAAACCATCGTTGCTTGCATCTTGCATCCGCCTCTGTATTGTCACACTATGATTCTCATATTCCAAATGAATATATTAGCAATCAAAGAATAAAATCGACATTAATGACTAGGAAAAGAGATTGCGCCTTTTAATTAAAGTAGATTATGTTTACTTATGCAACGTATTTCAATTACTTTACTACATCACATTAATCACGCAATGATAATTAGTTTGATGGAAAACCTTAAGCTTTGTACAACATTATAAATTACATCGAGCATCCCTCGAATTCTCTTTAACTTTATGGAAAACAGTTTATTCAATAAATCCCGCAACTTCTCTCATACTGGGAAGAAAAATTCTAACATGTTCAGACCTTAAGGGCAGTTTAATTTAACATGTTTCACCCAGACTGAGATAATCCAATATGCATTTTATAGTTACATCGTTAGGGTAAGAACCAAAAGTGGACACACTCTAATCAGTTTCTAGAGCTCAATTTCCCAGATTTTGTAGATTATTTTAATAGTGCTTAAAAACTTCATCTTTATCAAATTATCCATTTAAGATATCAACTCAAAACCTACGTACGTCTACGAATGGGTGGTTTAAATAGTATCTAATCATTCTCCGCATTACTTTATACACACATACCATTTATCATCATTTCAAATAATTCACAGAATCCATATAAAACTTTAAAAACCTTAGGTACTCACACAGAACTTTCAGGATCATCCACACAGGATTGGTCAGATTTTCACATAGAACTGTTCAGGCGTCCACACAGGACATCAAAAGGTTTTCCCACACAGAGTCAACCCTACCCCGCTCACACAGAACGGTCCGACAACTATTACATACTCACACAGAGTAATCCCAGGGCATACCTGGCTAGCACATTTAAAATAATTGGAATTCACCACAGCTGAGGGTCACTTAGACAAATCACACAGATACACAGAATGAGGTCCTTTTTCCAATAGGGCTTCACCAAGTGCCGTGTTTCACCTAGAACACACAGATACCCTGGCCCCTCACCCCGACAGACCTCACCAAATCCCCACTGTGATCAAGTCAGTGTCAGGAGGGCTCTTGGTCACTGGCAACCGGACAGTGCAGAGGATCTTTTGAGTCCACAAAACCCCCAGATTACTCTCCTCTGACTCGGCCCTGCTTACGCCGCCAAGGTGCCTTCCTTACAACGGAATTCACGCTCAGAGTATACGTAACAGGCATAATTAAAAAACTCGACTTCAAATCTGTGTGTGGTTCGCTCACCTTTTTCTTTAAAAAAACTCAGTTCGAGATGTGGTATCCACTCGGCTCGCTTCCTCTTAGATCAAAGGTTAGTCCATCTGCTTCGTTCCCGAAGTGTGGTTCTCCCTGAGATCCCAAGTTTTAGGGGATCCCTCGTGCACGATTTATTTACCTAGATCGTAGGAACGGTCACCGAGTGAAGATTCACATCCCCTCCTCATCGCCAAATGTGGCGGAAATTTCCTCTATTTACCAAATCATGGGAGCAAACCACACACACAAGTCAGAGTTAGTTATCAACGTCCATTTTTAATTATATAAGCTCTGTAGCATTTTGACTTTCAACAGTTCAGTATCTCTAATGAAAAGTTGAGAGTCCCCACACAATGGCAAAATGGGATCCTTTATAGCAAAGATCACACATAGTCAGACAGCATAGACATAATTCATCGTTCAGCTTTGTCTCCTTTCCCAAACCCCAGAACCATAAACCAATCCTCCAAATCAACAGGCATATATCAAATTGTCATTTAGATACAACCAACTCAAAAAACAACCAAACCTGAACAACATTAGAGGGAGCATAGAATGATCCCAGACACTGCCACCCTCCTTTCCCCACTGGGAAAGGTAGGGAGTAAAAGATATGTTTACACATGATGACACTTTGACCTCTCCCCTCTCTGTGGCCCATGCAACTTAGTTTTGACATAGAACAGATAACTGCAACCTCGCCACAGTATTATACAAAAATACCATTCTGATGAGAAATAAACTTACACACATTTGATAAATATAAAACATAGTACAAATGTTACCAACAAATTCTGAATCTTCCACGACACATCTCAGTTGGGAGTTGAGGTTGTACTCTTTACCTATGAATTCGAAAGCTCCTGCGGGTGATGCTCCATGATCCGCCCTGACACAAACACTCCCTATCTATATAATGAATATGAACTGGGTGGGCTGAGGTTATTAAATATAAAAGCGCTAAACCTCTCTCTAAAAGCTTCACTTATACAAATGCTTTACTTGAACCCTAAATGGTTCTCATGTAGGTTACTAAGAAAAGCTCATCCGTTGTTTAAAAATGACCTTTTGACCTTTGTGCAGCTTGCCATGTCTCATTTTCGATTCATTCAAACAAGCATTGCAGGGCTGGCTACAATTTCAATTTCATTCCCCTGAAAAGATAGAAGAAATATTATGGCTGAACTCAAATGTGCTGGTTGATAAAGAACCTGTATTTATGGGAAAAGGGTATTTTGTTTTTAAATTATATTGTAAATTGGAATGGTAGAGTTATGTCTTTCACAGAGTATGAGAAGGTCTGCTCAATCCAAGATTACAACCAATTGATTACAGCATTACCCCCAAAATGGAGGAGGCAGGTGGCAGTGGGAGGAGGTAGGGAACTGGTCTGTCTGCCCAGTATAAAGGATCAAAGCTGTTAGAGGAATAAAATAGCAGAAATAGGAAGGTATACCAGTTTCATCTGAGTACCAGGATGTTGAGAGCTGTGCCATACAGATTGCAAAATAGTTGGGAAGAGATTTTTGCTGTACTGATTCCATGGCACAGGGTGTATGAGTCGATATATAAAACGACGCAAGATTCAAGACTTTGTGCTTTTCCGCTAAAATGATTGTATTCTTGTCACCAACAAAATGTTGAATATCGGTGGCGTACAATCATGGTATTATTGTATTGGAAGGGGGGGAGTTGAGGGTCAGCTCTTGGAGGGCCGGTGGCTGAGAGTGACAAATATAATGACCAAGCACATGTACCTAGGGTTTCCTCATAAGTGAAGCCTGTTTTGTTCATTTTCTCTGACTTTTCAATCTACATCCTAACATGAATAGAGCAAACATCTACACTTAATGCACACATGGATATCTGAGAACATGAACATCAGTGTTGACATTGAGCCCAAGTACAACCAATGCACACACATCGATACAAATCCCTTATGCAAGCAGATCGCCTATCATACATTACCTAGTAGATCTCCAGCTATCTCTGGTCGTGTCTCTCCTGTTTACTTTTCCTCTGCCTTGGCCACCACATCTCTTGTTCCATCAGTCTCACGTGCCTGTTGAGGAATCCACCATCTATTCCTGTCATTTAGTCTTTGAACATATTCTTTTTAGAGGAAGAAGGGATCATTCAGTTTGTTTTAAGCGCAGGAGCTTTTCCTGCTCTCCCACCTTATTGATTGATGAATAGTGTCCTGAGTAGATGTGTCGTTAGCACCTTTTCACAGACAGAGCAGTACAGTGAAATAAGATCGATAGTACACTGCTCAAAAAAATAAAGGGAACACGAAAATAACACATCCTAGATCTGAATGAATGAAATATTCTTATATTTCTTTACATAGTTGATTGTGCTGACAACAAAATCACACAAAAATGATCAATGGAAATCAAATGTATCAACCCATGGAGGTCTGGATTTGGAGTCATACTCAAAATTAAAGTGGAAAATCACACTACAGGCTGATCCAACTTTGATGTAAATGTCCTTTAAACAAGTCAAAATGAGGCTTGGTAGTGTGTGTGGCCTCCACGTGCCTGTATGACCTCCCTACAACGCCTGGGCATGCTCCTGATGAGGTGGCGGATGGTCTTCTGAGGGATCTCCTCCCAGACCTGGACTAAAGCATCCGCCAACTCCTGGACAGTCTGTGGTGCAACGTGGCATTGGTGGATGGAGCGAGACATGATGTCCCAGATGTGCTCAATTGGATACATGTCTGGGGAACGGGCGGGCCAGTCCATAGAATCAATGCCTTCCTCTTGCAGGAACTGCTGACACACTCCAGCCACATGAGGTCTAGCATTGTCTTGCATTAGGAGGAACCCAGGGCCAACCGCACCAGCATATGGTCTCACAAGGGGTCTGAGGATCTCATCTCGGTACCTAATGGCAGTCAGGCTACCTCTGGCGAGCACATGGAGGGCTGTGCGGCCCCCCAAAGAAATGCCACCCCACACCATGACTGACCCACCGCCAAACCGGTCATGCTGGAGGATGTTGCAGGCAGCAGAACGTTCTCCACAGCGTCTCCAGACTCTGTCACGTCTGTCACATGTGCTCAGTGTGAACCTGCTTTCATCTGTGAAGAGCACAGGGCGCCAGTGGCGAATTTGCCAATCGTGGTGTTCTCTGGCAAATGGCAAACGTCCTGCACGGTGTTGGGCTGTAAGCACAACCCCCACCTGTGGACGGCGGGCCCTCATACCACCCTCATGGAGTCTGATTCTGACCGTTTGAACAGACACATGCACATTTGTGGCCTGCTGGAGTTCATTTTGCAGGGCTCTGGCAGTGCTCCTCCTGCTCCTCCTTGCACAAAGGCGGAGGTAGCAGTCCTGCTGCTGGCTTGTTGCCCTCCTACGGCCTCCACGTCTCCTGATGTACTGGCCTGTCTCCTGGTAGAGCCTCCATGCTCTGGACACTACGCTGACAGACACAGCAAACCTTCTTGCCACAGCTCGCATTGATGTGCCATCCTGGATGAGCTGCACTACCTGAGCCACTTGTGTGGGTTGTAGACTCCATCTCATGCTACCACTAGAGTGAAAGCACCGGCCAGCATTCAAAAGTGACCAAAACATCAGCCAGGAAGCATAGAAACTGAGAAGTGGTCTGTGGTCCCCACCTGCAGAACCACTCCTTTATTGGGGGTGTCTTGCTAATTGCCTATAATTTCCACCTGTTGTCTATTCCATTTGCACAACAGCATGTGAAATGTATTGTCAATCAGTGTTGCTTCCTAAGTGGACAGTTTGATTTCACAGAAGTGTGATTGACTTGGAGTTACATTGTGTTGTTTAAGTGTTCCCTTTATTTTTTTGAGTTGTGTATTTTGTTGACTGTTTATCCAACATGCATTGGTGCAATGGGCTTATGCTACATGAGAACACAGACAACAGGTTAGCACTCTGCCCATGTCAAACACCCTGATCTCTGTCAACCACTGCTGCATGCAGGGAAATATTTTAAACCACAGCAGTTTTTAAATATTAGGCTATCCCTTGACCTTCAGAGGGCAAACAACCGGATGTTCCTTTCTGATTGGAGGAAGCTTACACCGTAAAGCCTATCTGCTTGGTTTCTTAAAGCCACAGTCTAAGTTTTCCAGTGCCTAGTTTGAACAAAGAAAATAAACTTGCATCATCCCAAAGAATTCTGACCATAGGCCAAACTTTCCAACCTAGTGGAGCGATTCAGCCTCCCAGCTGAACAGAGAGGACAACGTCATCGTTAACGCATCAGTTATGACAACAGAGGAACCATCGGACCGTTTATCAGTCACAGTGAGGATGGCTTCTTTACAGGAGAGGCTGATCCTGTTACCCGGGCAACCCCAATGCGAAGACAGGCAGTTTTATGGACCATCTGACCTTTATCGTTCCTGAGAGTAAGACTAGTGCATACAAATGACCAAGCTCAATCAACTGACCGGTCAATGCTGCCCTGTGGTCACTTGGCCTTGAGCCCAGCAGCAAGCCAATTAGGTGTTAGAAAGGAAAGGTATCATTTCCTCTGTGAGGGCCCCCCATACAGAGAATCATTATTATTCAAAAGATCAATCAGATGTTGAAGGACTTTTAGATCACAAAAAAAAAGTCCTCGTTTTGATCAAGCAGAGGCCAATGTTCGGAATGAGAGCAAGAGCACCGTGATTAGTAGGACATGCGTGACAATAACCTCTGTAGTTGGTATGTTTTCAAGTGAATAGGTGTTAATGATGCATGCAAATTAGTGGTGTACATAATAATAAACAGGTTTAGGAAGGCTTAATAAATTGTTTGAATACCCTGCTCAGAGAGAGCAGGATAGAGGACAAGGCTGGTTGGATATCAGATCACAAGAAATGATACACTACAGCAATAGTGCCATCTGCTGTGACTCTGCTATACAGTCTAAAAATGAGGGGTTCAACAAGGGTTCTTCGAAGTCCTTTGAAGAACCTTAGGGTTCTGAAAATTGCCCCTAAAAGTTTCTTCAATGAACCCTGTAGGAGGTTGGGTTCTGAGAGGAACTTCCTTAGTCGTTGGGGGTTCTTGCAGGAACCCAACTGCCCAACAGAAACATTTGGATTTTAATTTGAGACAGCAAGGGAAGTCACTTAACAACAATGTAAAGATCTGCTCCATTTAAGGTGAGGTTTGTCCCCTGTATGATCGAAATTGATATTGTTTTATGATATCATCTTTTTATATTTGTGCAAATCTTTCTAAGACAGAAGATGGACAATTCAATGGGTATCAATCAACAAAGAGGTAAGAATATAATATATGTGGGCTATAACAATATGTTGAAGGCTGCATTGGGTGCAGATGACTGTACTGCTCAGTTTTGTGTCTGCGGGAATACAGGTGAGGCATACAAAGTTATGTCAATTGGTATTGGTATGCAGATCACATTTAGCATCCTCCTCCGTTACTTCTTTAAAGAATACACCATAGGCCTCAACATTATGGACATGGTATGTATATGAAAACCACTAACACAAGGTTGTTTTAAATGCACATTTACCAGAAAAACCAAGGTATGAATACTGGTCATGTGTATGTTTTTGTTAATCATCTGTATAATGACTATTTTGGGGATTCACAGACGCTCCCTCCACCTGCGATGACTATAACAGGACACCTGTTAAATCACTATGCACTGAAAAATCATTCTGGCTATGGATACATCAACACATTAACCATTTGGGGTGGCAGGTAGCCTAGTGGTTAGAGCGTTGGGCCAGTAACCGAAAGGCTGCTGGACTGAATCCCTGAGCTGACAAGGTAAAAATCTGTCGTTCTGCCCCTGAACAAGGCACTTAAACCACTGTTCCCTGGTAGGCTGTCATTGGAAATATTTTCTTATTCTGCTTTGCCACTAAAATAATAATAAACACTGATAGCTAAAATATTGTTCAGAATATTATTAATACAACAGTTAGTTTTTTTTTAAATGTACCCCAAAAGGTTATTTGAGGATCCATTAAAAGGGGTTCTTCAAAGAACTTATAGAGGTTCCCCCACAGTTTCAATTTGAAGAACCCCTAAGGAGACTCCAACAGCCTTTCCCTTTAAGAGTATGGACATGCGCCTGATATTTCTAGGCATTTTCTCATCTCATTCAAAATGATCTTATTTCTTGGGGAAGAACTTACTCTCTTATTAATAATACAACGGATGGCTCTATGCAAGACAAATATTCGCAATAAAAAGAACATGAATAAATGAAATGTACGTTACATTTATTATCCTTAAAAAAACAGAAGACATTTGGATGTTAGGTATATAACACAATGCTTTTAACCAGAAAAGGCACCTGGACATGCGAGTGAGTTTTTACGTTAGGAATATTCCTGTGTGGCTCAAAACTGCAGCGCCTTTTAAACTCCAGACAAAATGGACACATTCACCTGACGATGGCACACATCTTTATTCATCAGGTTAAAAAAGCCAATAAGACAATAGTGGTGTAGTGATAGCTAAAAATATATTATTTTATAACATAAATACAATAGTCTTAACGTTGCACATATTCTGTCTGCAACAATGTATTGGCATCCAATGCAGTCCACCGTGTTTGCAGGGGAAAGTACAAATGAGAGTTAACCCCTATGATATAAACCAAAACATGCCTTAAACTTGAACTCTTTTAAATGTCGCAACCTACACATACTTAATAAATTATATTCTCAATTACAAACCATTCATTATTTCCCATTCAGAATGGAGGGCTATAAAAGAGCTCCTGTATAGAGGCCATTCAAGTCGATGGCTTGAATCTGAGCTGTAGTGAAGCTCCGGCTGTGATCGTCTGAAACATTTCTTTATTGCCAGCAGTATGTGCATGTCTCTCTAAGGGGCCTTTACTGGCAGTCTTTGGCCTTGTGGGGGGCTAATCTATTTATACCGCAGAGCTACAGGAAAATGAAGTCACGCTAACTGGTGAGTATATCTGATCTGAATAGTGGGGCTGTGTCAACAGGGCTTTCCTACTGAAATGCAGCACCCATAGACCTGTGTTGAGACACTTCCTTTCTCTGAGAAAATGTTCTTTTGTCCAAAACGCCGTGCGCAAATACGAAGAGCAACAATGTGATCCGTTTACATTCTGGCTGCATGGGAGTAGAGATAGACAGAGCAGGTTATTCATGTGTCAGGGAAACATCCTCTTAATCCACGGCTCCTGTTCAGTAGGGCACACTGTAGCACTGTGTTCTCATTGGACAAGTTCAGGCAGTACCTCCGTTTCAAAACGTTTCATCCTTGCTGAACACAACCCTAATGTCAAAACGCTCCAGTACAGCCCTGACAACAGCACTTCTCTCCCTCTCACTGTGAAAAGGAGACGCCTTCCCACAGTGAGGTGAGGGCATATGGACACGTTGGTTGGTGCTGCATTCTAATCTATATCATCAGTCCTGCTATGATATCCACTACTAAACCACAACCACAAACGCACTGTGATAATATCAAGGAGAACTACGATGAAAATGTGTGGCTTGTGGTAAGTATAGTGACCTGGTACAGACGTGCAAGCCAGAAGGAACCAAAAGCACAATTGACTGCATCTTCTCTGGCCAGCAAGGGAAAGAAATCATGGGTGCGCATCTCAGCGAGGAAATCAAAGCGACTCGATTGGCCCTAGTAGTCTCCTTATGGACACCCAGATGGTCCCGCCCACAGTGCCTTTTTTCCCTCTTTCTGATTGGTCCCATGAGAGAGCTGCCACAGTATTTTGGAATCATCATCAGTGATGACTGGCCGTTCCCTCAGGCCTCGTGTGGGTGGGATGTGTGTCGGGTCACTTGCTGAGGCTGATGCTGACGTAGGATGTTGGGATGTAGCCCTCGTTCCCGTTGGCCCTGCGGACCCTGGTCCAGCCGTCACCTTTATCCTCCTCCACTACAGACAGCACCTCCCCCTCCTGCATGGTGATGGTCCCCTCGCTGGCACCTAGCAGGGACATGACAGCATGTTACACTATCGCCACGTACAAGTGTGTTATACCATAATAGTGTTGAGTACATTGGTGTCATTGTGACCCATCCACACCTACCTGGGAAGTTGTACATGGCTGTGCATTGGCCGATGGGAGCGACAAGCTCCTCCTCCGTCTCCTCCTCCTCAAAGTCGTCGTCAAACTCGGCGTAGATGGCCTGAGAGGGATCTGGGGTGCCTTCTTCAGAGTGTGTTCCGTCAGGGCTGGAGGGAGAAACACACATATGCTTAATAATAAATATAGGTATACGACTACAGTACATTCACTGACAGCCACGAGTGAAGCCTCAGCGTCTGGTTGCTAACCTGTGTGGTTCGTGAGTGCTGCCGTTGTTGTTGGAGTGAGACCTGTCGCTCAACGCATCCTCTCGTAACGTATCTCTCCTGAGCATCGAGTCCCCTCGCCTTCCTGCCTCTGTCAACCATGACTACGAAACAAAGCGCAGAGGAAATGTACCATTGTTTCCTATAGATTGTGCTCGTGACAGATTGTGAATGGGACCAAGTCAAAGAGAGGGAAGGGTTAGTATATTAAATTAACAAAAACACGAGGTCTGTGTTTACAAAGACCTATGTGAAGAGGTAACAAACAATATGTATTCTAGCTTGCATATGGGAACAGTGCATGCAGTACATGACTGTGGCCAGTAGAGGGGAGTCCATTACCTCATACTTGTTGAGCTCTCCTCTCAGTCTCTCCATGTTCTGGGCTGTCTGGTTGATCTGGGGAGACAGACTGGCAGGGTCTCCCATCTGGGGGTTCTTCTCATACACATCCTTCATCTTCTCCAGGGCCTCACTGGAGAGACCGAGCAACACACACACACACAGAGAGAGAGGGAAAGAGAGGAGATGAGAGGTGGATTGATTCTCTGTGGAAATGCATCCCCTGTGAAGTGCAGTAATTGGTAAACAACACACACACACAGGAATACTATGTTGGGAGAAGTTGTCAGTAGTCACAGAGATGGTTGTCAAAGCAGTCAGTCAAAACTCCCCCACACACCTCTGGTCCACTTCTTTCTGCAACTCCTTGCCAATGTCATCTAGTTTCTGTTGTAACCTCTTCCTGCGCTGCTCAGGGGGGAGATGGCCAAAGTCCTCTGTCACCGTGGGCTGAGAAAACGCACAGGGCGGAACAGTCACTTTAGCACACACACACATTCTCCATCACCATGGCACGTGGTAGGAGAGGAAAACACCCCGCCACCCACAACCACCTCTAGAGGAAATGCCGGTCTGTGGTTAGGGTTCAGCCCAAGGGAAACGGTTGACAACAAGAAAGCATTTTTAACCTCTAGTAATGACATTGTTTTTGCTTTAGAGTGAACAAACAGATATGCTTCGCTTTTTTTTACAGTGAGCTGAACCCAAGACCACCACCATTGTCACCCATATAATCATTCCCAATACCATCCCATTGTCAGCACACCCACCCAAATAAGAACCTGTTTTTAGGAACTCTTCCATTGGGTTTTGTGGTGAACGTTTAAAGGAAGGAGTTTATCATAGTGACAGACCAGTAAAACAATGGAGGTAAACTGAAGCCAATATTTAAAAATAAAAAAAATAAAAATTAAAAATAAAATAAAAATATTTAAAAAATATTTAAAAAAAATAAATAATAATAAATAAAATTTATTAAAAAAAAAAATCGGTCAAATTATACCATGTTGCCCCATTGCTGCAGTGACTTGAGTTAAGTGTTGTTACACCCCCAATCCACCAGGTGGCCACCTCTTCAACTCCAAACAGACAGACAGGCCATGTTTTCAGCCCTCTGCTTTGCATCCAATGTTGAATTTGAATCTGGCTGTGTTCCAGTTCATGTGCTAGCAGCTAAACTACAGCGTGAACATTCCAGCATTGATTTGAGAAGGTAAACAAGCAGACTTTAGTGTGATGTTTGAGACCAAGATGCTTGTTCAATTGTACTGATGGAGAGGTGGTCATGTGTGAGATTCCCCCGTCAATGTGAGAAGCTGAGACACCCTTTAACACCCCACACAGACACCACTCTAGTATTACCATTACTATGATCCTCTCTGGAGTGAGCCTCTGAGGGAGAGAGAAACAGACAGACAACACGTGTGTGTGTGTGTGTGTGTGTGTGCGCGCGAGAGAACTGGGTGGTTCGAGACCTGAAGGTTGATTGGCTGAAAGCCGTGGTATATCAGACTGAAAAACATTTTTTTTGTACTGCTCTAATTACATTGGTAACCAGTTTATAATAGCAATAAGGCACCTCTGTGTTTGTGGTATATGGCCAATATACCACGGCTAAGGGCTGTATCCAGGCACTCAGTGTTGTGTCACGCATAAGAACAGCCCTTAGCCGTGGTATATTGGCCATATACAAACACAAACACTGAGGTGCCTTATTGCTTAAATATATATACAAAGTGCATTCGGAAAGTATTCAGACCCATCAACTGTTATTTATCAGCTTAAAAATATATAAAACATTTCTCACAAAGTGCATTTAGACATTTTTCAAAATGTCTAAATCTGAAAGTATTCAGACCCATCAACTGTTATTTAATACATTTTAGAGTGAAGCTGATAACATAAAACATTTCTCAATCTACACACAATACTCCATAATGACAAAGCAAAAACAGAATTAGACATTTTTGCAAATGTCTAAATCTGTTTACATAAGTATTCAGATACTTTGCTATGAGACTCAAAATTAAGATCAGGTGCATCCTATTTCCATTGATCATCCTTGAGATGATTCTACAACTTAATTAGAGTCCAACTGTGGTGAATTCTATTGATTTGACATGATTTGGAAAGGCACACACCTGTCTATATACAGGTCCTACATTTGACAGTGTACATTGAAGGTCCCTAAGAACACAGTGGTCTCCATCATTCTTAAATGGAAGACATTTAAAACCACCACCACTCTTCCTAGAGCTGGCCACCCGGCCAAACTGAGCAATCGGGGGAGAAGGGCCTTGGTCAGTGACCAAGAACCAGACTGTCACTGAGAGCTTGGGAGTTCCTCTGTGGAGATGGGAGAACCTTCCCGAAGGAGAACCATCTCTGCAGCACTCCACCAATCAGGCCTTTAAGGTAGAATGGCCTGATGGAAGCCACTCCTCAGTAGAAGGCACATGACAGCCCGCTTGGAGTTTGCCAAAAGGCACCTAAAGGACTCTCAGACCATGAGAAACCAGATTCTCTGGTTTGATGAGAACAAGATTTAAACTCTTTGGCCTGAATGCAAAGAGTCACATCTAGAGGATATCTGGCACCATCCCTACAGTGAAGCTTGGTGGTGGCAGCATCATGCTGTGGGGATGTTTTTCAGTGGCAGGGACTGGGAGACTAGTCAGGATTGAGGGAAAGATGAATGGAGCAAATTACAGAGAGATCCTTGATGAAAACCGTCTCCAGAGCGCTCAGCACCTCAGACTGGGGTGAAGGTTCACCTTCCAACAGGACAAAGACCCAAAGCACACAGCCAAGACAACGCAGGAGTAGCTTCAGGACAAGTCTCTGAATGTCCTTGAGTGGTCCAGCCAGAGCCCGGACTTGAACATCTCTGGAGAGACCTGACAATAGATGTGCAGCGACGCTCCCCATCCAACCTGAAAGAGCTTGAGAGAATCTTCAGAGAAGAATGGGAGAAATTCCCTAAATACAGGTGTGCCAAGCTTTCAGCGTCATATCTAAGACCTGAGACTGTAATCGCTGCCAAAGGTGCTTCAACAAAGTACTGAGTAAAGGGTCTGAATACTTATGTAAATGTCATATTTGGGTGTAGACCGATGAGGGAAAAAACAAAACAACGTAATTAATTTTAGAATAAAGGCTGTAATATAACAAAATGTGGAAAAAGTCCAGGGGTCTAAATACTTTGAATGCACTGTGTATCCAGAGTACAAAACACATGAAGGAAACCTGCTCTAAGGGTTAAAGAAGGATGTTTAAGCTTTGAGACATGGGTTGTGTATGTGTGCCATTCAGAGGGTGACTGGGAAAGACAACAGATTGAAGTGCCTTTTAAACAGGGTCTGGTAGTAGGTGCCAGGCACACTGGTTTGTGTCAAGAACTACAACACTGCTGGGTTTTTCACAGTCAACAGTTTCCCGTGTGTATCAAGAATGGTCCACCACCCAATGGACATCCAGCCAACTTAACACAACTGTGGGAAACATTGGAGTCAACGTGGGCCAGCATCCCTGTGGAACGCTTTAAACACCTTAGAAGGTCTATGCCCCGACAAATTGAGGTTATTCTGAGGGCGAAAAAAGGGGACGCCCGGGGGGGTGCAACTCAATATTAGGAAGGTATTCTTAATGTTTGGTGTATTCAGTGTCTGACACCTTCAAAGAGTCGGTCTTTCCACTCTGAAAGGTCAACACCTGAAAGATGTAACATTTTGCTCATTAATTGAGTCCGTTTTGATTGGACGTATTCAGTCATTTCCTGGAACAATAAGACAGAACAGGTTGATCCACCAAACAGGTTAACGGAGGCCTTTGTGAGGAGACGTTGTGGCCCCTGACCCTGATGACTCACCATTCGCCCGAGGGTCCGGAAGGAGGATATTCTGGGTTTGACTGTCTTATTGATCTCCTTCAAACAGTACGACAATGGGTCCCGGCCGAACTTGGGGGAGGGGGTTCCGTTAGCGGGCGAGGGGGCGGGCGGCGTGGACAAGGGGGTGAGTGAGGAGGGGGAGGGAGAGAGCTGGGGTGTGGTGAAGCACAGACACCCGGGGGGTGGCATGGAGGGAGAGGGTAGGACAAAAACAAAACAGATGACAAGGGAAAGAGAGAGAGACACCATCAACACCTTAAGCACACCAGACAGAGAAGACGACACTGCAGCAGTTACTCCTGCAGAAGCCCACAGTCACCGGATCATTCACATAGCGCCACAACACCAGCAATGAAACACCAGTACAGCACCACAGCCCCAACAGCAACAAAACACAAGCCACGATAAAGGGTAGAGTAGAGTGAGCCTACGTGAGGAACAAGGTTGACAGATTGGAGCAGACCAATGAGAGGTTCCATTGGTTAACCTCAATCTGGACACAGATACACAGGTAGACTGAACATTGTAGAAAGAACACCCTATAGGTCTGGGCCTGGTATACATGCTTGTAATAAGACGCATGGCAGGTCTCTAAGCTAGTGGGAACTACTGAACGTTGGCATGATGGTGTAACCACATGACCAAGTGAGGAGCAGCGAGGGAGAATATAATCAACTCTACAGGCTGGTTTCTCAGTCACAGATCAGCCTAGACCTACAGGAGTCCTGGAATAAAAAAAAACACTTTAACTAGGAGCTGTTTGAGTCAGTGTTGTGCAGTGGGGAGACTTTTTACAAATGACATCCAAAGCCCTTTCTCACAGGCCAATATGAAAGTTAACTCTGATCATTACTGATCATTACAGATCCACCACTTTGGGGAGAGCAGGAGCGATGACACAGGAGCGGTGCACCACACAGACAGGACGGGAGGTAGGCTGGGTGTATTAGAGGAACAGGATTGGACAGCAGTCAGCAGGGTAAGCCAATCAGACATGCAGCAGGAGGAAAGTGCTGGAAGAGACTGGGGGGGAGGAGAGAGAGATGCAGCAGGGGATAGAGGCCGGCCATGATGTAGGTTAGCTCGGTGTGGGTTGCTGTACTCTCAACATTCCTGTCTAGTTTATTTTCAGTCATTTCAGACTGGCTCAGGAGGCCTGTTTAAGGGACATCCAATATATTCTGGATCTAGACGGCCTCTAGTGGTCCAACGTCATCTATGATCTCCAATGACGGTGTAGAGAGAACACAGAAAAAATGAGTTCACCTGGAACTAGTCATCCCTCCCTGTCCCAGTATCATACCTGATGGTTGGCATTTCCCAAAGGTGTCATTGTGGTGGTTTGACTGCTAATGTTATAGTCTGGGCCAGTATAATAGCAGTGTGTTTGTAGCGGAAAATTCAATGCGTTTGTGAGTCATGGGAGTGGGCTGTACCAGGGAGTGTAAACTAGTCATTGTGTCTGCGAGGAGGCGTGGTACTAGCAGCCTACCTTACTCTTCTTGCTGAACAGCCAGAACGGTTTGCTCCTGTTCTTGCCCAGCAGCTCCAGGGGGCCTTTGGGTGTACCGAGGGTGCCCAGGCTGCTGTCTGAGGAGGCACGGTTGATGCCCTGACTGTAGTCCTCAAAGTCCAGGTCCCCAGGACGCTCAAAGCCTGACTTGTACTGCTCTATAAGAGCTATGGAGTCCTGCAGGGACCGCAGGTTACATTATGACAATGAAACACAGACCAACAATACCGAAACGTTTCAAAGCATTTGTGTTTCATACCCATTTCCCTCAAAATTCTGTCAAACTTCATTGGACCACATGCATCTACCTACGTTAGGTCTGGGTTTGTTTTGTATACATGCAGTACAGTACGGCCAACTCACATTCCTCTCGTTGACATTAGTGCCCGCTCTAGTGACGCCCTCCAGACACCTCCCGATAATGGGCATCACGTGCCTCTCCGTGTCAGAGAACAAGACGTAGCCCTGCGCCAGCTTCCTCACCCGCCTCTCATCCATATCCTGGAGTTTCTATTGGGCAAGGAGACGCATACATGACATCACCCAATTAGATCTGCCATGTCTTGGTGCCTGATTACAGAGTAACCATCTCAAAAAGGTCAGATGTGTTTTTAGTGTCTGTTGAACCCAACGTTAGCATTTAAAATAGCTCCATCAGAAGGAAGGAAAGCTAGGTTAAGGTCAGGATGGACGGGTGAGAGGCTCTGCCTTACGTTGAAGATGAGAGGCATGTCGCTGAAGTAGAACTGGCTCTGCTCCTTGTTGTATTTCTGCAGCTGGGCTGCGTAGTCGTTCTTACACTCCTCCGCTATGTGTGTCCTCATGTTGGCCTGCTGTTTGGCCTGGACACCGGTAACAAAACACACAGGTCTCACACACACAGGCCGGTATGGTGGCTCACATTCCACTGTTTAAAGGGGAAACGGGACAAGTAGGACAGCTGGAATGTGTTCAGTAGGGCACACCGTAGGAAAACGTTCTGCAACGGAAAATGAAAACCTGTGTTCTTTTTATTCTGCGTTGGTGTCCTCCTACCTTCTCGACGTCGGCCTTTGTGGCGTTGATGTCCTGGTCAGTTTTCTCGGCATATTGAGCAGCTTTTTCCGCTTCCCGCCACTCCCTCTCAAAACGTTTCTTACTCTAAAACACAGAGAGACAGAAACACACCATGTTGATCTTAGCTAAAACCAATACTGTGCTCAGTGGGCATTTTTTGAATGGAAGAGAATAGACTCTACTATTGTGTACAAGCGAGACCTCTGCTTCACCCAAGGGTAGTGAACACTTGCACCTGACTTTACTGAAGTGGTGCTGACCCATACAGTGATGAGCAATGGGCAGGAGTGCTGCTGGTTTCTGGTCTCATTTTGGTGGTTCCCTACCCAAATCAAATCAAATCAAATTTATTTATATAGCCCTTCGTACATCAGCTGATATCTCAAAGTGCTGTACAGAAACCCAGCCTAAAACCCCAAACAGCAAACAATGCAGGTGTAAAAGCACGGTGGCTAGGAAAAACTCCCTAGAAAGGCCAAAACCTAGGAAGAAACCTAGAGAGGAACCGGGCTATGTGGGGTGGCCAGTCCTCTTCTGGCTGTGCCGGGTAGAGATTATAACAGAACATGACCAAGATGTTCAAATGTTCATAAATGACCAGCATGGTCAAATAATAATAAGGCAGAACAGTTGAAACTGGAGCAGCAGCACAGTCAGATGGACTGGGGACAGCAAGGAGCCATCATGTCAGGTAGTCCTGGGGCACGGTCCTAGGGCTCAGGTCAGTTGAAACTGGAGCAGGAGCATGGCCAGGTGGACTGGGGACAGCAAGGAGTCCTCATGTCAGGTAGTCCTGGGACATGGTCCTAGGGCCCAGGCCAGTTGAAACTGGAGCAGCAGCATGGCCAGGTGGACTGGGGACAGCAAGGAGTCATCATGTCAGGTAGTCCTGGGGCATGGTTCTAGGGCTCAGGTCCTCCGAGAGAGAGAAAGAAAGAGAGAAGGAGAGAATTAGAGAACGCACACTTAGATTTACACAGGACACCGAATAGGACAGGAGAAGTACTCCAGATAAACAAACTGACCCTAGCCCCCCGACACATAAACTACTGCAGCATAAATACTGGAGGCTGAGACAGGAGGGGTCAGGAGACACTGTGGCCCCATCCGAGGACACCCCCGGACAGGGCCAAACAGGAAGGATATAACCCCACCCACTTTGCCAAAGCACAGCCCCCACACCACTAGAGGGAAATCTTCAACCACCAACTTGCTTACCCCTGCTTTTAAAAAGAGCTCCTCGTCTCTTTTTCCTGTATATTACAAATACTGGTCACCCGAGTCACCACACACACATGCACTCACAACTAGTGAACAAACGTCCCTTTCACCGATGTAACAATGACCCCGCTTACAGCAGACAAAAAGCAGACGATATGAGAGAGCATTCAGAAACATTTGACAGCTTTCACCACGATAGACGATGAAGGACAGTGACTGGACAAAAACATTGGCCTTTGACTGAACAGAAAGAATAAACAGTTGTTCACTGACAAGCAAAGTACAGGCCTACTGTATAGAGAGGATGTATACATTAGTATTCTACCAACAGCGTAGATTTTCCCTTTGGAAGAGAGGAGTTATTGGGCAGACGGCCTGACATGTAAACAAACGTACACTGTCGAGCTGCTTATAGGTGCTCTCCAAACTCTGCTGGGATTTCTTGGCCTCCGACAGATGCTGCAAACAGAAAAACAGAGAGAGAGGACACATGAGACACCAAGAACACTAGGATGATGACATGACGGTCCCTACTTAGACAGGGCCATTGGCATTGGGTACAGAATAAACAACGGCCACCAAAAACCACTGAACAAAACAGATGGTAAACAAATAGCAGTCTGTCTGCCTGTCTGTCTGTGGGTCATGTCTACTGGGAGACTTTTTAGTGTTTGTGTGTGTTCTATATTCCATTGGGGTTGGGCCAAGGCATTCCTCTGCGTTCAGAGGACGACAACACGACAGTGACCATCCCCTACGAGACAACCCAATCAAGGCTACCGTCGTGCCATAACAGAGGAACCTACAAATATCTGATGGTCCTTCCTGTCTCCTTCACAATCTCCCTCCTTTTCCCTAGATCCCACTCATCTTCACTCGCCCTCACTATAATAATCTTCCATCCTTCCCCATCAGTGTGGATCTCTCTCTCTCTCTCTCACCGTCTTGCGCTCCATCTTGAGCTCCTGCAGGTACTTGGTGATTTCGATGCAGATGTTCACCATCATGTTCTCAGCAATCAGCTCCCTCTGTCCTGCGTAGTCGTTCATCTCATTCAGGATGTCCAGGAAGGACTGGTGGTTGGAAAACCTATGGGGGGGGGGGGTAGAGAAGAGATGAGATCTGTAACGGATTTGGGCGTTGATAGGAAGTTACATACACTGTTGCTTAAATAGCTGTGTTAGCCAGGTAATGATAGGTCCATTACTTCCTTATTCCCGTTTCCCTCTCAGGGGGTATAGTAGCAGTCATTTGCATTGCTCTGCAGGTGCTGGCATAGCCTCTCCAACTACAGTACTATAGACAGGAAAGCAGTTTGAAAAGACATCATTGAAATTACGTCATGTATTGTGGGTGTATTATTTTAGTCAAGCTTTGTTTTTCTTCTATATGTCTGATTAGGAACTGAAAGTCATGTTGAAGATCACAGCTGGCCTGGGCAGGTACAAATTCAGCACATTTATTTTATGCACACACACATTCATTTGCACACACACATTCATTTGCATACACACATTCATTTGCACACACACATTCATTCGCACACAAAAGCCCACCTGCATTCCTGTTCCTCTTTACAGCCTGGTTTAGGATTGTATTTCTTTGTTAGATTTCTGTCAATATTAGGAGAGGGGGAAGATATGGTAAGTAGTCTGGAAGACAGAATATGTCAAAAGCACAGATGCAAACTTAATTATCCTAAATGAGAGGAAAACACATCACATCAAATTAGGGTGTCTATTCAAATCTCAATGAAGACGTTCTACTAACCTAAATTGGTTACAGTTTGCATTTATTAAAAATGATTTAAATTTAAAAATCAATCCACACCTCTAAGAAACAACAAACACAAATATTTGCATCTTGTAGGCAAGCCTACCCCGGTCTACTGGCACAGTTGATCTTTCCATTTTGCCATTTTTTATCTCAATATCAAAGGTAACAATTAATTACCTTACTGTAAATGGTTTTGAATTCAAATGGTCAAAAAGAAACAAAAAAAGCTCAAGCAAGAATTCTACTAAGACTGGGAGTGGTACAGTCTGGGAGTGGTACAGTCTGGGAGTGGTACAGTCTGGGAGTGGTACGAGAGGAGCCTAATGGGAAGGATGTGTAACCTGAAAGCTAGCAGTTATTGATCTTCTATTATCATCATCTAGGTCTAAAAAACCCACCCAGCCAAACAAGCTGAAAATTCAGGCAACTCTTACACTAAAAGGGCATTATCATAATTGTCACAATTTCACTGTATGATTCTAACCTCAGTGTGGAGATATATAAAAAAACAAAGAATATCATGTTTCTGCCTGCACTGCCCCTTTAAGGGAAAGCCAATGCAAAACTACAGTCAAGAATAACATCTATGTTTAAAACACAGCCACTTCTCCTATTCTTCCTTCTTTCATTAGAGCTCTCTCTGACCACATCCTGTCAGTCATGTGCCAGTCTGCTCCCACTTCCTCTCCTCTCCACCAGAGCACAGCAGCAGATACTGACAGACACACGTGGAGTGAGAGTGAGGATCAGAGAAAAGGGGAGGCAGTAATATAGGCTCGAGCTTGAGAATGAGGGCCGTGTTTCTGGGACTGTCTGGGCTGGGGCAATGTCAACAGGGGAAGACAAGTTCAACTCTGCCCCAAACTAGTCCTAAGAGACCACATACATTTCATAAAACAGCTTTTGAGCACAAACATCAACTGCTGTGGGCACACAGGCAGGAATGAGGCCTGAGGAATGAGGAACCATGAAGAATGAGGCCTACCTCAGCTGCTTGGCATAGTTCTGCTCTATCTCCGTCCTCTCCTTCACAAACTTGACATACTTCTCTACCAGTTCCAGCCCGGATTGCGTGTGCTTGTCGATGATGTCATATTGGTCCTGGGGAGAAGGAACATGAAAAGAGAGAGAGAGATATTACAGACGATACACACGAGATGCATGAAAAGCTCGTCACCATTCGATAAGAATGACAGGGCGCGTTCCATTGGGTGAGTGATGTCTTCTAAGGAAATGCTGGATATTAAATCAGTCCGAGGCAACATTTAGTTTACAGACTGTTGATACTGAATCTCAAGTCACCATATCTACCCAAATGTTATGCCTTCCAAGAATTCTCCACATATACACAACCATTGACCCCCAGCCTTGAGGTGCTAAATCATGCTGCGTTCTGCTACTAAAGAGAGGGGGGGAGAAAGTTGGAACAGGGCCAGAGAGAGAGCGAGAGGCCACAGGGAGGAGGACGACCTTCTACCGACAGGAAATAGGAAGCTCCCCACTCTTCCTGTGGTACATGGACTCCGTAGAAACACCCCACATATGAATTGCATAGAACACTAAATAACCAACTGATTACCGCAAAAATGAAAAATTGGAGGCAAGTGGAAGGGAGCGAAGGTAGGGAACTTGTTCGTCTACCCTTTAAACGCCAAAATTGACTAAAATAAATAGTCATAAATTGAAAAACATACCAGTTTCATTGGATGACCAAAATACAGATTGTAAAATAGAGAGATTTGATGTACCGATTCTATGGCACATGGTTTATGAACTGATACAAAACAACTTTAATTTTTTTTATTTTTTATTTTACCTTTATTTAACCAGGCAAGTCAGTTAAGAACATATTCTTATTTTCAATGACGGCCTGGGAACAGTGGGTTAACTGCCTGTTCAGGGGCAGAACGACAGATTTGTACCTTGTCAGCTCGGGGGGTTTGAACTCGCAACCTTCCGGTTACTAGTCCAACGCTCTAACCACTAGGCTATGCTGCCGTTTTTCAATAAAAAAAATGTATGTATAAAATTCTTGCCACCAACAGAATGTTATGTTTATAGGGCATACAGCCATCTCAGCTCTGCAGATTTTGCTGCGAAGAGACAGTATCATTAGATCATTTATTCTGGTATTGCCCTTATGTAGCTTGTTTCTGGTCACAGGTTCAGGAACATTTACCTCAAATTCACCCTACAAATAGGACTGTTGGGAGATTTGGAAAGCCATAGTCAATCAATCAACAATATGATAGTTTCAATAAAAATATTTATCTTTCATTTACAATCTGTAGATACTATGGGATTAGGAAGGTTCAGAATCTATGTGAAACATCACAACACATCTGAAATCAAGTTGAGGGAGCGTGCAATTAGCATGCTGACTGTAGGAATGTCCACCAGAGCTGTTGCCAGATAATTTAATGTTCGTTTCTCTACCATAAGCTGCCTACAACATCATTTTAGAGAATTTGGCAGTACGTCCAACCGGCCTCACAACAGCAGACCATGTGTAACCACGCCAGCCCAGGACCTCCACATCCAGCTTCTTCACCTGCAGGATCGTCCAATGGGTGGTGAGGAAGGCGTGCTGAGGAGTATTTCTGTCTGTAATAAAGTTTGAAAATACTCATTCTGATTGGCTGGGCCTGGCTCCCCATTGGGAAATCAAAATGGTCACCTAACTATTTAAAATCGCCCCCCCCCCTCCATTTGTTTGTACATTGCATAGAAAATAAACAGCGAGTAGCAGCATAGTCACTTCACCCCTACCTACATGTACAAATTACCTCAACTAACCTGTACCCCCGCACATTGACTTGGTACCCCCCTGTATATAGCCTCGGTATTGTTATTTTATTGTGTTACTTGTTATTTTGTTTTACTTTAGTTTACTACATATTCTCTTAACTCTTCTTGAACTGCACTGTTAGTTACGGGCTTGTAAGTAAGCATTTCACGGTAATGTCTACTGCACCTGTTGTTTTCGGCCCATGTGACAAATGAAGTTTGACTTGATGCCCTCCCAGGCCCACCCATGGCTGTACCCCCGCCCAGTCATGTGAAATCCATAGATTAGAGGCTCATGAGTTGACCGACTTCCTTACATGAACTGTAACTCCATCAAATCTTTGAAATTGTTGCATGTTGAGTTAATATTTTGTGTTCATCTGTGTATATTCTTGCTGTGTAACTACTGTGAAGAAAATAAATGTGCCATGCTTGTCAACTGTGTATATAAAGTACAAAAAAATAAAAGCTGTAAAAAAAAAAAACCCGTTTATTTTTGTCCTCCGAAGAGGGTGGTGGACGGGGCAAACTAAAGAAACTACAAACGTAACACATCGTTATTTGATTTCCCGACACTTCATAAGCAAACGTATCGTCAACGCACACAAGAAAAACTAAATAGGCTTGCTACCACACGTATCATGAACAGAAATTCCCACACTTTGATATACAGTGAGGACTCTTCTAGTCTCTTTAGTTCCTTTTTTTGGCTGGGTGCTTTATGGCCACTTCAAGCACAGACAAGCCTGTTAGAGAGAGAGGATGATATCAAGGAACTCTGTAGTTATGGTATGGAGGAGGGCCATTCAATGGGAAGAGATTCCTATCATGTTGGGCCATGTTCTTGACCCATCCTACCCCTTCAAAAGGGCACACGATAAAAAGAGAGTGAACAAATAACACCTAAGGCCTTTGATTTGAGAAGAGACTTGTGTGAGACATTGCGAGCGAGTTGCTGTATGTGTGCATGTGTAGAACACAGAGGGACTACATTTTTAGAAGTCTGATCAAATGTTTCGGGGCAGGAAAATGAGGGCCACAGCACACAGTGTGCTCTTTTTGTGTTTACCCGAAGCACCACCAAGAGAACACAACAAACGGGTTGCTTTTCATTCCAGTTTAACAGAGTCCTCCGGTCTGCGAGGTTAAGTCGTAAATAAACCAAGCTGATTGTCGTTTCACAACCAGTCGGCCGACTGGCTGGGGTGGATGTCTTCCACCGCACAAACATAACCTCGTTTGCCCTCTCCATAAGATACTTTGGTTTAGAAATTGGTTCCAATTTAAAGTTTCAGTAAGCTAGGACATTCAGTTGGGTTTTTCATGAGCATACTGTTGGCTTCATGATAGGATTTAGGACACATCAAAGAACCGTAATCTTCCAAAGACTGTAGGCCCATCCATCCATGTTGGCCCTGCCTCAACCCAGCAGTCTTCTACCTCCACCCCCCCCCCCCAACTCCAGACGGATTCACTTGTAAAGGCATCACCCTAGGCATGGGAAGTCATCCTGCTCAGTGGTGGAAAAAGTTCCCAAGTGTCATACTTGAGTAAAAGTAAAAGATACTTTCATAGAAAATGACTTAAGTAAAAGTGAAAGTCACCCAGTAAAATACTACTTGAGTAAAAGTCAAAAAGTACTTGGTTTAAAATATACTTAAGTATCAAAAGTAAAAGTAAAAAAATGTAATGTCAAATTCCTTATATAAAGCAAACCAGGTGGAACCATTTGTATTATTATTATTATTATTATTATATACGGATAGCCAGGGGCACACTCCAACATTCAGACAACATTTACAAACCAAGCATGTGTTTAGTGAGTCCACCTGATCAGAGGCAGTAGGGATGACCAGGAATGTTCTTTTGATAAATGTGTGAATTAGGCCATTTATTTTTTTACTACTTTTGTCTGTCTGGGAAAATGTGTGGAGTAAAAAGTACATATTTTCTTTAGGAATGTAGTGAAGTAAAAGCAGTCAAAAATATAAAATAGTAAAGTACAGATACCTCCAAAAATGACTTAAGTATCCTACTCCATGACCACAGAGAGGGTTTCCTACCTTAGTCACTATCTTTCATGAACATTATAAAGGGACCGTCTGCCATGCTACATTTCTTTACAGGCTCTGTGTGGAACACACACACACACACAGAGCCTGTCCTCACTCAGTCACACTAGCAGCCAGGGCTAATGCCCACACACTGATCTTACACCCTGAACACTAGGTGCCTAAAATAACTCCTGGATTAACGGCAAGGAAAGCAAAGGGACAGATGCCACAGAGCAGCACAGTTGGCCACCAACGTTACTGGCCAAACACAATCACAACCAATTAGGCAGTCTGGACATTGTGGCGAGAGAAGGAACGAATGTTGAATGAATGTTTTCCAATAGTCTCCCTCACACAAATACAAACATATGAAAACGTGTTTAGATCTGTGTGCAAATTGAAGTCATTCTCTAAATTACCGGCTAATAACACCTGATAGAAGGTACAGTAAACTACCTGCTAATAAAACCTGTTTGAGTTTACATGTTTTCAGAGAAAAGTAGAGGTTTGAAGAAATGTCTCTTGGGTTAAAAAGGGAAACAGATGTGGCACACACACACACACACACACACACACACACACACACACACACACACACACACACACACACACACACACACACACACACACACACACACACACACACACACACACATACATACATACATACATACATACATACATACATACATACATACATACATACATACATACATACATACATACATACATACATACATACATACATACATACAAGAGCATGGATAGATGTGATGTTTTGAGTTCATTAAACTAGGTCAAACCTAATTAGGTTGCTGGTGCTCAATGCAGCACAGCACTGAGGATGGAAAGAGGACATGAGGAATAGAGAGAGGCACAGGGGGGGGGGGAACATGGGTAATGAGGTCAGAACCTACCGTCCCACCCTCCTCTCTGTAACACACCATTTCCATATTCACTATACGGTGTGTGTGTGTGTGTGTGTGTGTGTGTGTGTGTGTGTGTGTGTGTGTGTGTGTGTGTGTGTGTGTGTGTGTGTGTGTGTGTGTGTGTGTGTGTGTGTGTGTGTGTGTGGTCAGATCACTGGGTGGGTGGTGGAGTAGCCATAGCCTAGCTCTCAGATAAACCGTGTAGCAACATTGAGAGGCAGTGTGTTCTCGGCCTGATTTTCTAGTGAAAAGACTGCTTGTTTCTCTGTTTGTCTTGTCCATTGTGTCGCCTACCAGCTCCCACTGTAACTCACTCTTGTGCACATTGGCTGGGGAATCCATGACAACCAGTGGCAGTCAACAGAGGTTGAAATCAACTCAGTATACTCATTATAACCATGTGAGATCGATGAGCGAGAGCAAAGATCCATCCAGCCATCTATGTTAAAAAGTGAGCTATTGCTTGTTGTCACACGGTACTCTAGTGGGCACCAATCCTGGTCCTGGAAAGCAAGTGATCACTACAGTGTTTTTCCAGGCTATTTTAAATTCCTCAATAAAAAGGTATTGGTGGTCAGTAATTAGCCTTGTTGGGAAACCCTCTCTCCAGGACTAGAGTTGGGTTGGTGACCACTGGCATGCTCAGTACAGTGCACTGTTGAAAACATTGAAGGATCTGGAGTAAATGTGCCATCATGTAACTGATATCATTCAATATGTCAACTGTGTGTGTGAGACTGTGTGCTCCATCCATGTGCACGGTGGGTAGCAGGAGGCAAAAATGTCCTATTTCTGGGAATCAAGTAGCGCCCAACTGTGTGACAACATGTTGCGGGCATGGCCCTCCCAAAAGTGGATCCTTCCTTAGGACAAAACTAGTCTTGGGGCAAGGAATGTCAATTAAATTCACTCAAGCTCAAAACATCAAAGGCTTCTAGGCCCTAGACATTCTGAATGTCTGGCAGTTTGTGCACAACCATCTGGGTCATAGGCTTTTTCTTGAGGAATTAAACATAGACTTGAACTTGGCTAGCTAGCTGATAGCATAATGATCTGAGAGACAAGACACCAGCACAAGCTGCTTTGTTCTTCCGGGTCCCCAAATGATAGCACTTTGATTTGAGTTATGAATCGTGCTACAACTTATGTACCCGCTACAATGGCTGCGTTTACACAGACAATCCTGCTCTTCTGTCCATTTAGGGGGGGGGCTTATATGCAGATTCAGGAATGCCCACGTGCAAAAACGTCACAAATTGCGTGCAGCAATTACACACTATTACATTCATGGGCAAAACACACTGATCTGATTGAACAAAGGACAAATTAGTGAAAAATATCAGAATTGGACTGCCTGTGTAACATTTGTATCTGTTCAGAGAGTGACATGCTGGTCCAACTCAAGGTGTCAAAAAAGTTATATGGACCCATCCAATTGGCAACAGATTTTCATGCGAAAATTAAAAAATAATAGTAATTTCAGGACAATCTGGCGCCGGACAACAGGGAACATTTTTATTGACCAGACATTTGAGAAATTTTATGGACATCCATATGCATTCAGATCCAATCTGGCACAGCCAACAGCATCAATAAATGAGGGATATTGGCCAAATTAGCCACATTTACGAGTCCTTAAAAACCACCCTTAAACAAATTACAAAAACACTATTCCTTGTGTTTCGATGTGTAGCATATGTAACACTTTATAGACTATTTTGAGGCTACTTTCCTAAAACAATTGTCCACCTCACGGTTCAGCTGTCAGAGATTTGAGCACTAAATGCACCAGGGAATTGCATGCAATGGCTTCCGTGTCCACAGTATGAGATTCATATTTTAACAGCTTGATTCTGGTTGTACACAAATGTGTTTACATCCCTGTAAGTGAGCTTTTCTCATTTGCCAAGATAATCCATCCACCTGACAGGTGTGGCATATCAAGAAGCTGATCAAACAGCATGATCATAACACAGGTGCACCTTGTGCTGGGGACAATATAAGGCCACAAAATTACTACAGGGGAGTATCAAGCAACTTCGCACAACCATTGAAGAGGAGTGGGATAACATTCCACAATCAACAACCTGACAACTCTATGCGACGGAGATATGTCACGCTGCATGAGGCACATTGCCTATTTAAATAAAGCTTACTTTTTTTATATTTTTAAATGGTCACACTAGATAATGCCTGGTTTTCTGATCCATGCCCTTACCTTAGTTAAGGTGCATTCTGTATTCCGAGCCATGTGAAATCCATAGATTTGAGCCTAATTCATTTATTTCAATTGACTGATTTCCTTATATGAACTGTAACTCAGTAACATGTTTGAAACGCTTATAAACGCACGTTGCGTTTATATATTTTTGTTCCGTATGCGTTTATATATTTTTGTTCCGTATGCGTTTATATATTTTTGTTCCGTATGCGTTTATATATTTTTGTTCCGTATGCGTTTATATATTTTTGTTCCGTATGCGTTTATATATTTTTGTTCCGTATGCGTTTATATATTTTTGTTCCGTATGCGTTTATATATTTTTGTTCCGTATGCGTTTATATATTTTTGTTCCGTATGAGTTTATATATTTTTGTTCAGTATGCGTTTATATATTTTTGTTCAGTATGCGTTTATATATTTTTGTTCAGTATGCGTTTATATATTTTTGTTCAGTATGCGTTTATATATTTTTGTTCAGTATGCGTTTATATATTTTTGTTCAGTATGCGTTTATATATTTTTGTTCAGTATGCATGCGTATGTGTACATTGTATATGAAGTATTCAGACCCCTTGACGTTTTCCACATTGTGATGTGTTACAGCCTCATTTAAAAATGTATTACATTGATAAGGAAAATAAACAATCACAAACAAAAACAGGTTTAGAAAATGTTGCTAATTTCTTTTTTTTTTTTTTTAATCTCACATTTATCTAAGTATTACCCTCGGGTCTTATTGGGTATGACGCTACAAGCTTGGCACACCTGGGGGAGTTTCTCCCATTCTTCTTTGCAGATCCTCTCAGGCTCAGTCAGGTTGGATGGGGAGCGTTGCTGCAGTTATTTTCAGGTTTCTCCAGAGATGTTCGATCGGGTTCATGTCCGGGCTCTGGCTGGGTCACAAAGACTTGTCCCAAAGCCACTCTTGTGTTGTCTTGGCTGTGTGATTAGAGTCGTTGTCCTATTGAAAGCTGAACCGCCACCCCAGTCTGGAGGAGCTGAGCGCTCTGGAGCAGGTTTTCATCAAGGATCTCTGTACTTTGCTCCGTTCATCTTTCCCTCGATCCTGACTAGTCTCCCAGTCCCTGCCGCTGAAAAACATTCCCACAGCATGATGCTGCCAACACGCTTCACCGTAGGGATAGTACCAGGTTTCCTCCAGACGTGATGCTTGGTATTCAGGCCAAAGAGTTAAATCATGGTTTCATCAGACCAGGGAATCTTGTTTCTCATGGTCTGAGAGCCCTTTAGGTGCCTTTTGGAAGTGGGCAGTCAAGTGTATTTTACTGAGGAGTGGCTTCTGTCTGGCCACTCTACCATAAAGGCCTGATTGACGTTTGTCCTTCTGAAAGGTTATTCCATTTCCACAGAGGTTGAGATCTGTGAGAGTGACCATTGGGTTCTTGGTAACCTCCCTGACCATGGCCCATTTCCCCCGATTACTCAGTTTGGCCAGGCGGCCAGCTCAAGGAAGAGTCTAGGTGGTTCTAAACTTCTTCCATTTAAGAATGATGGAGGCCACTGTGTTCTTGGGGACCTTCAATGCTTCAGAAATGTGTTGGTACCCTTCCCCAGATCTGTGCCTCGACACAATCCTGTCTCGGAGCTCTGCGGAGAATTCCTTCAAACTCATGCCCGTATTTTTGCTCTGACATGCAAGGTCAACTGTGGGAACTTAAATAGACAGGTGTGTGCCTTTCCAAATCATGTCCAATCAATTTATTTTACCACAGGTGGACTCCAATCAACTTGTAGAAACATCAAGGATGATCAATGGAAACAGGATGCACCTGAGCTCAATTTCAAGTCTCATAGCAAAGGGTCTGAATACTTATGTAAATAAGGTAAAAAATAAAGGTAAAAACTGTTTTTGCTTTGTCATTATGGGGTAGCGTGTGTAGATTGATGAGAAAAAAAATACATTTAATCCATTTTAGAATAAGGCTGTAATGTAACAAAATGTGAAAAAAGGGAAGGGGTCTGAATACTTTGAGTATCTGCTTCCATACATTTTTTCAACTGGTGCCGGGGGACCTTCAGATGAGTCTTGTGAGGCCCGTGGGCATCCTAGAGCAAAACAACCTGACATGTACATGTTTGTGAGTCTAACCATTACACAGAGGGGTCATATTAGTGTAGCCCAGACTGTTTGGATGCTACAGACAGAAGTTGGCAGATTGAAGTTGGTACAGCCAGACGCATCGCATGGTGTTCGTGAGAGTGATCTTTCCATAGAGGAGTGATAATAGTTCGTAGGCCACACCGTTCCGATGCTACATACGATTTTGCGAGAAGACAGCTTTTCGAGGGATGTCTCGTGGTCTGACAAACCCTGCTCTAGTTCTGCCACCTTCCACCGCAGATGCAGAACTGCGACATCAGACAGACGCGGTGGATTGAGACGCATCCAATGCAACAAAAAAAAAACTGATCTCTTGCTTGAATTGACAGCTTTGTATTATTATGCTAATTAGAGTTCTGCAGGGCGCGGACAACAACTCTAGGGGGTTTTAAAGCAAACTTAAAAAGCAGACTCAGAGCTGCCTACTCTCACACATTGGCCCTTAACATGTAGGTCCATTGCATAATACATCCCATGCCTCAACTGGGTTTGCCCGAGCTTTATTTATCACGGCCACTGATCACTCTGTACGAACCACATCTAGAAAATGTTTGAGGTGAGAGGATTGGAGGGGTAATCCAAGCACTAAGGATAACCTTTTTGTTGCTGATGTCAACACCACATAAATGATTCATTTTCTGAACCAGTTGCAGTACAAATGCAGAGTCATCATTCAAAAAAAAAAAAAAAAAAAAGGTGGATCTTTGTTCACAGGGAAACCCATAACTTTAGTAAGGCAATTTAAAACATGTGACCAGAACTAGGACGCGACAGGACATTCCCAAAACATGTGCATTAGTGTTCAAACAGCATCTATCACATATTGGGAGTAGGAATCAGCTTCATAGAATGCAGCCTTTAGACAGCATGTACTAAAGTCGATTTCATCCACACCTGCATTAGTCCCCTCGTTTGGTGATCAATCATTTTGTCAAGCAGATTGTGAACCCGAAAACTGTATGTTTGATTCTAGAGGGGGGGGGGCAATGAATAGAACAATGGTTTGGTTCAGGGTGTAGGGGCAGATTTATCTCATCTCATCTTCAGGAGATTTTATTATGCATTTAATTTAGTCTGATCTGTAGAACAATTCTCATTCTTAACAATGGGCTAAAATATAGGGTAATAACTATGCTTGTCGGCAAGAACACTACAGGTATTCCCCACACATTTTATTATTCCACTTATTCCCGATTTTGCCAGTATTAATCACACATTTGAAGTCTGATATGGCTACTTGTGTCTTTGCAGCCATTCATGGACAGTTTTGAATAAATTATACAAATAAGCATTGATATTAAATGCTCCAGGAACCAAATGTTTTAGTATTGTGCACAAGCTAGGCAGCGATGGTAGAGTAAGATGACAGCAAGGATCTTCAACTATATAGTAAGGAAGTAAGTAGGTAGTCTCGGACGAGTCGGAACGGCTCACAGGGCAGGAGCCAAACTCTTGTTTCTGTAGCGTGAGGCAGCTTGATGTAAAGTACACCCCCCCCCCCCCCCCGGATAAGACGCTAGTCTATTCCAGAGCCTTACCTCCAATCTATCTCATAAGTAGGCACAAACCACCTGAATATTGATATGTATTCGATTTTTCATCAAGTTTGGGTGATTTAAATCAAATATTGTTATAACAAGAACATTTTCAAAACACCCAGCACTTGAAAAACATAAATCAAGTGTGGCCAACTCTCCCGGAGAGCAAGCATGATTTTCTCCCAGCCCTATTTAAAGAGAGTTAGCCACTAATATTAAATATTCCTGTGCAGAGCCTTGGTGTACTGGTGACACTCCACGGCATGTGTTGCATACAACATTCCACCCGAGAACAGGGATCAAATCCCCGCTTCCAACCTTCCCACTGTTTCGAGCATTTGCCTGTGTCCCCATCTCCATTTCATTCCTGTCTGAAATTGTCAAACCACAAAAACAAATCATCCCCCCCCAAAAAATCTCAAAGTAACAAAGTCGTCAAATTGAGTGTTCATTTCATGTTCAAAGCATCCTCAATACACATAACCTGTGGTTGAATTTGTTTTGTTTTTCCACCCCGGTCATAGGCCTACGTCATATCAAAATACATAGAATTGCTGGAAATGTGTTTTAAAACAGTAACTTTTTCTTGAAGGAAGACCTCCAGGGTCCCATCTAGGGGTTGTGCCAGGGGGCAATGAAATCCACACGCAAATCTCCGCTACAAGATGGATTTTTAAAGCGTATTTCCTTGCAATTGTACGATATCGTATGTATGTTTATATGATACCAGAGGACGAGGCCCAAATGAGTTCCAAAAAATGTACACTTGGGACACGCGGTCAATTTTGACCCTGTTCTGGGTCCAGTTGAGTATGGCTGGGACAGATGTTCTGAGGGAAAGAAATCTCAGCATAGTTTGACTACCTCCATCAAACCCAGTCTCTTGGCATGCTCATAGTCGTAGAAGAACATACATGCTACATCACATTAAGTGTCAAAAACAATACTTTGCCAAACTTCACGAGAGCTAAAGCCCTTGGCAGATCCCAGACTGCTCGCATACTCACCCAGAGATCCGTTCCCCAGTCCATGTTTAACGTCTTCTAATCAGCGGATCCCTGAATACAAAGAACTTCCTCAAAGTTATCCCAATTTGGAGGACGCCTCAAACCTGGGAGATGAATTCCGAGGGACGCTCAAATACCCCCTTCTGTATCCTTTCCGTTTCTAAACAGTGAGAATCATTTCTCCCTATAATTTAGCAAACTAATCTAGTTCATCTAAACAATATTCGTTGCAAAGGAAAGAGGGATAAACTAGCTTTCATAGCCGCGTCACTCCCAAATCCTAATTCTTAAAGGGACAGTTCCCCAATGGATTTTCCTTCAATAAAATGTTCACTGGCGACAGACTGGCAGTGGCGTGTCATAATCGGTGAATCTTGTTTATTTATGGGCATACACAAGTCACTTTTAAAAACATATTTGAAAAAAGTTTTAAAAAGGAAAATGAATGTTCAGATTCTATTGTAATTAGACTACAGCGAGCAATACAATTAACTATTGATATAGAAATATGAACATTCTTATTAAATTCCTTTGTATGTTGTCAGATGCAAGACACTTGAACAGGCAAAAATCTACAAAAGCATTTAAAAAACGCTAGTCACACTAAAAAAAAAGCTCATAGTTAGATTGTGTAAACACAATACAACAAACTGTACCACTGAATCGAGGCCTATGTATCAACAGTATTCTGATTCATTTTCTAGACTAAGGTAAGCACACACACATAGCTACTTCATACTTACATAAATCCTCAAATTTTACAACACTATTTGTTCAAGAGGGCAGCCAGCACATGGCAGTAATACATTTCATGTTGTTGTTTTCTTATACAGTGCAATTCCTTGCAAGGACACAACTTTCACTGGAGACGGGGGCATGTCCCCCCCACATTCTGAAATTCAATTTTGTCCTCCCCAGTTTTATCATTGGAATGTGATACAAAACTAGGCGCGGTGTGCTTTAAGACCACGCGGATGTCTCCGTGCGGTCGCATAGGCTGTTTGTATAGTGTTTATCGGACTGGATATTTTAAAACAAATGATAATATTATGTCCCCCCACTACTTGAACCAAAGTTGCGGCCCTAGTCTAGACTACACATAGTTGACATTGACTCCAAATCCTATACAAGTGTAATAACAGTAAACGCACATAGATTTGTTACTCAAAATCACATTCAAAGTCAAGTAAAATACATTACTCCGATTGAATCGCCACCCTAATCTTACATTTTAAATACTTTTGCAGATCACGCAGTCTCATTGTTGTTTGAAATAAATACATTTAGTTTTTATTCAGAATTGTTCAATGATGTGGATTAAATGTATTTTTAAGGATTTTATTTATTAAATCCCAGTGTTGCATGTAGACCAAATCATTTGAATGTTGTACAAAAGTGTTACTGTGCGTGAAGTTTAAAATGCATTCTGTCATTACAAAATTTGGAATGTGATATATTTGAACCCCCCCCCCAAAAAAAAAAAAACATCTACACACAAAAAAACATTTCATGAATAAAATATTGTCTTCCTCAAATGCAGTAGATGTTGACGCAATCTTTACAAGCGGGAGGGATTCGTATTTAATTGGTCTTCAACTCGTGGCTCAGTCACTTCAGTCAGGGTAAGTGGAGTTCACATGAGATTGTTGGCACATTAATCGGGAGAAGACGGGCTCATGGTAATGGCTGGAGCGCAATCAGTGGAATGGTATCCACGCTCCGTTCCAGCCATTATTATGGACCGTCCTCCCCTCAGTAACCTCTACTGGACTGGAGTTAGCCTGCCCAGGAGCAGATTAGTTCTGAAATGTACCTGGCTAAAGGGTGAGACACTTTCCTATGACAGACTATCCCGAGTTGAACTCAGAGTTGATCTAATTTACCTAGGTAACTCCTCACACCTTCGTAGGATACCCCTCTGGATCATGGTTGCCTTCCCCTGTTGTAGACAGTGGCATCATTGGAATGTTGTTTGGCTGGTCGACTGGTATGATATCATAATGTCCTTGTCTTTTCTTCATCATACAGAAGACTATCAGGACTACCAGGACAATGACCAGGGAAACAAATACAATCACCCAAATTATATAAATTATACTCGAGGAGCCACCTGAAGGGGAGGAAATAGAAGAACAGGAGAGTTTAAACATGATTCAGACCAATTCTGTTTATAAATTGATTCAGGCTAGCTCGTGATCTAGGATTCGTGTTTCGCAATTCAGCTCTGTGGAATTGAATGCGATCCATTCATTCATCTTACTGAAAGAATATGAAGCATGTCTTATGACAACATGAATCACTACATCAGGGTTAGCTACGTTTCTACCATAACATGTCCCACAGTCGGTCAGGTATAATACCTTTCATAGTTAATAATGTTGTTGTTCTGGTGGCCGTCCCAACTCTATTCGTGGCAGTGCAGATGTAGCTCCCAGCGTTGGTAGACGTGGCTGTGGTGATTCTAACAGTCCTCTGGCGCCCCTCAGTGGACAACTTCACATTGCGTGCAGCGGTGTAGTTCCACTTCATCTCAGGAGGAGGGTTCCCCTCAGCACTGCAGTTCAGAGACACATCACTGCCTGCACTCACCTCCACTGTGTCATTCCCTAGAAGGAACTCAGGAGCGTCTGAGGAGAAAAGGAGGTGCTTTTAGAGTAGACCACTCAAAACTATGCAACTTATGGGATGTCAGATGGGTTGCCATGCAGTTCAGCTGAGACTAAAATACAGTAACTTAAAAGGTTGTAAACAATTATGTAAAACCTGTCTCAATCACTATTAGGCCTATTCTACCTTTAAGATTGGTTAGAACAGCGTAAAGCTGATAGCATGTGTCGCTAGAATTAGTTAAACGTTTGTAAAATAGTCCAATAATAACATACTTGAAGGATAGACACATGCCTTACACAAGACGTCAATAACAAGCTTGTGAGAGGCTTGTCCATGTTTTTGATTTATGACCATGAAAAAGATCAATATTAATAGCCAACTCACAGTGAACAGTAATGCTGAGAGGTTCTGATGTCACTGTAGGATGGGGTTGTGGTCCCTCTGGTCCCAGGTCCAGTTCTGCTCTACATCTATACTGATCTCGATCATCATTTCTACTGGGGCTGATCATCAGAGTAGCTGACACATCCACTGGTGTCTTACTGACGTTACTGTAAGTTACATTATCTAATGGTTCATTCCCTTTGTACCACTTCACAACCAGGTTCTGTAGAGGAGCGATGTTCTGATTGTCACACTGCAGCCGGTACTGTGTCCCCTCCACCATGGGACCAGAGTGGTTCAGAACAGAGATGGAGACTCTGTCTGGAGTCTCTGTAGACGAGGTCAACAATGTAAAAAACCCTCAATGCTGATATACAGTTAAATAGAAACATACCTTTCACATTCACAAGGAGGAAAATACTCACTGTAGAGAATGACTGGAAGTACTTTTGAGGGTTGTTTGCCGTCAATGAGATTGATGTAGCATTTGGGTTCTATTGTCCAATCAGTAACGTTATCCACAGTCCAGGTGACAAAGGTGACATCTTGTTCTAAACTTGTACCTCCGAATGTGGCCTCCCAGCCCATCCCATCATGGTCTGTGGATGAGGTGCTGCAGTTGACTGAGACTGAGTCTCCATATCTCACCGCCACTCTGGGAGGGTTGAGCTCAAGAGGAAAGGTAACTACTGTAAAAACATACCAGAATGAAGACATCAATGTGAAATCCACATCAAATATAAGCTTTTCTGCCTTGTGAGGTAAGTGAGGGTGAATTAAATCATGTGAGCACAGAGATGAGCTGGAAAATACCTTTTGGCTTGGCTGTTCCTGGAAGGGTGGTCATAGTTTCCGGAGTTGAAGGTGCTGTGGAGAACATCGTTGGGTGTTGTTGTGGAGGTACATCTACTAATACATGTATCTGCTTGGTGATGGAGCCCAGTCTATTTGTGACTGTGCAGTTGTAAGTTGCATTAGCTGTTACTCTGGAGATATTGAGAGTACGCAGGCGCCCCACAGTGGTCTCATTGGCATTTCCCTCTGCAGTGTTGTTGGTCCACCTCAGCTCAGGAGGAGGGTTCCCCTCAGCACTGCAGTCCAGAGACACATCACTGCCTGCACTCACCTCCACTGTGTCATTTCCTGGAAGGAACTCAGGAGCGTCTTAGAAGAAAAGGAGGTACTTTTAGAGTAGACCACTCAAAACTATGCAACTTATGGGTTGCCATGCAGTTCAGTTGAGACTAAAATACAGCAACTTAAAAGGTGGTAAACAATTATGTAAAACCTGTCTCAATCACTATTAGGCCTATTCTACCTTTAAGATTGGTTAGAACAGCGTAAAGCTGATAGCATGTGTCGCTAGAATTAGTTAAACGTTTGTAAAATAGTCCAATAATAACATACTTTAAGGATAGACACATGCCTTACACAAGACGTCAATAACAAGCTTGTGAGAGGCTTGTCCATGTTTTTGATTTATGACCATGAAAAAGATCAAGATTAATAGCCAACTCACAGTGAACAGTAATGCTGAGAGGTTCTGATGTCACTGTAGGATGGGGTTGTGGTCCCTCTGGTCCCAGGTCCAGTTCTGCTCTACATCTATACTGAGCTCCATCATCATATCTATTGGGGCTGATCATCAGAGTAGCTGACACATCCTCTGGTCTCTTACTGACGTTACTGTAAGTTACATTATCTAAGAGTTCATTCCCTTTGTACCACTTCACAACCAGGTTCTGTAGAGGAGCGATGTTCTGATTGTCACACTGCAGCTGGTACTGTGTCCCCTCCACCATGGGACCAGAGTGGTTCAGAACAGAGATGGAGACTCTGTCTGAAGTCTCTGTAGATGAGATCAACAATGTAAAAAACCCTCAATGCTGATATACAGTTAAATAGAAACATATCTTTCACATTCACAAGGAGGAAAATACTCACTGTAGAGAATGACTGGAAGTACTTTTGAGTTTTGTTTGCCATCATTGCGATTGATGTAGCATTTGGGTTCTATTGTCCAATCAGTAAGGTTATCCACAGTCCAGGTGACAAAGGTGACATCTTGTTCTAAACTTGTACCTCCGAATGTGGCCTCCCAGCCCATCCCATCATGGTCTGTGGATGATGTGCTGCAGTTGACTGAGACTGAGTCTCCATATCTCACCACCACTCTGGGAGGGTTGAGCTCAAGAGGAAAGGTAACTACTGTAAAACATACCAGAATGAAGACATCAATGTGAAATCCACATCAAATATAAACTGTTCTGCCTTGTGAGGTAAGTGAGGGTGAATTAAATAATGTGAGCACAGAGATGAGCTGGAAAATAGCTTTTGGCTTGGCTGTTGCTGGAGGGTGGTCATAGTTCCTGGAGTTGAGGGTGCTGTGAGGAAAATATTACATTATGTTGTTGATGATCTCATCTCTTCTAAAATGTGTTGAAAGGGGAATCGCCTTGCCCAAAATATTCAGATGTTATTTCCTATTGTGCAAGCACAGTCCCCAAATCCAGAACAAATTCAAGAAAGCGTACAGTATTATATAGAGCCATTATGGTATGGAACTCCATTCCTTCTCATATTACTGAAATAAACAGCACACCTGGTTTCAAAAAAACAGACAGAGCACATCTCACTGCACAACGCCTCCCCCCTATTTGACCTTGATAGTTTGTGTGTATATGTATTGTTATGTAGGCTGTGTGTGCCCTTTTTTCAATTTATGTCTAAAATGACATACCCAAGTCTAACTGCCTGTAGCTCAGGCAGGATATGCATATTATTGGTACCATTTGAAAGGAAACACTTTGAAGTTAATGTGAAAGGAATGTAGGAGAATATAACACAATAGCTCTGGTAAAAGCTTATACAATAAAAAAAATGTTATTTTGTATTTTTATGTTCCATTATCTTTGAAATGCAAGAGAAAGGCCATAATGTATTATTCCAGCCCAGGTGCAATTTAGATTCGCCACTAGATGGCAGCAGTGATGTGCAAAGTTTTAGACTGAACCAATGAAGCATTGCATTTCTGTTCAAAATGTTGGCTCAAGACTGCTCAAATGTGCCTAATTTGTTTATTAATAACTTTTCATGTTAAAAATTATGCACTCTCCTCAAACAATAGCATGATATTCTTTCACTGTAATAGCTACTGTAAATTGGACGGTGCAGTAAGATCAACAAGAATTTAAGCTTTCTGCCAATATCAGATATGCCCATGTCCTGGGAAATGTTCTTGTTTCTTACAACCTCATGCTAATCGCATTAGCCTACGTTAGCTCATCCGAAGAAGTTTTAAAAGTATGTAGTTCTGTCTGAGCTGTTCTTGTCTATTAATGTTCTGTATAATGTCATGTCTTTTGCAAAAGCAGCAGCTAAATGGGGATCCTAATAAAATAACCACGATACACAGTATATCATGGAACAACAATTGCTTAAAAGGGCACTGGAAAGCACATAGTCCATCCCTATGTGTTCCAAAATGAAGGTCAAAGGATTCTTATTTTTGACAATGGTGGATCTGTCAAATATGGAGCATCCATAGGTTAGCACATACAAGACAAACTACCATACTAACTACAATGCACCACACCCACCATCAGTGGTTTTCAGAAGTCATTTACATTGCTCTCAATGTTGCACAGCATGGACATTCACACCCACCACACCCGTTTAGACAATGTCATATCACTCAATGACATCAACAGTGTCTGTGTTTTACCTGAGTGAGTGTAAGTGTATTTCTTGTGATTTTATGTTATTATATAATTGTATTATTTAATTAGGGTCATGAGTTGTTCCTATCCATGTGACCTGACCAGGAAAAACCCTATTGCATTATTGCTACATATCAATATTATTATTTTTATTGCTCATGAAATACTTTAATTTCTTGACTTTAATTGCTCTCAAATATTAGTCTTCAAATTGACCATTGTGGGGTTAAAACTAATTTCCTTTATCAACAACCAACTTCCGTTCAAGTTCGGTTAGTGGGAGGCGAGCACATGTTTAAGTACCACCCTGGGAGACAGCAAACAGTTACTATATCACCAGAGTAGATAATAACTACGGTCAACATAAACATAATCCACACAGATATCACAACAATAGATATTAATAGATAAGTATGGAACAAATTAAACACTCACCTCCATGTAACAGCATGAGCGTGAGGCCCAACATCCTCTGGAGTGAGATCATGGTAGTTCTCTGCTGAGCAAGGTGGGGGTGATGCTGAGCAAGGTGAGGGGGATGGGGGATGTCGTAAGAGAGGATGCCCTGACTGATGGTCCACCCGTTGGTCCAGGCTCGGTCTTAACACTGTGCTAATGCCAGTTACTGTATCTCAGGCAGAGAGCTTACTGTGTGAAGCAAGTGTTTCGAAGAGGAAATTCAAACCCTGCCCTGATGCTGAGCAAAGAGGAAACTGCTAAAACGGAAACATGACATCGTGGTTGAAAGAGTACCCAACTGTCATACTTGAGTAAAAATAAAGGTACCCTTATATAAAATGTAAAGCTACCCTTATATAAAATGTAAAGGTACCCTTATATAAAATGTAAAGGTACCCTTGTAGAAAATGTAAAGGTACCCTGATAGAAAATGTAAAGGTACCCTTGTAGAAAATGTAAAGGTACCCTGATAGAAAATGTAAAGGTACCCTTGTAGAAAATGTAAAGGTACCCTGATAGAAAATGTAAAGGTACCCTTATAGAAAATGACTCAAGTGAAAGTCACCCAGTAAAGTCCTACTTGAGTATAAGTAAAAAAGCATTTGGTTTTAAATAAACTTAAGTATCAAACTTAAATATATTTGAGCAATTCCATTTAGTTATCAAAAGTAAAAGTATAAATCATTTCAAATTCCTTTTATTAAGCAAACCAGAAGGCACAATCTTCTTGTTTTTTAAATTTAAATGTACACACTCCAACACACAGGGGCACACTCCAACACACATGGAGTAAAAAGTACATTATTTTCTTCAAGAATGTAATAAAGTAAGTCATCAAAAATCTAAATAGTAAAGTACAGATACCCCATAAATCGACGTACGTCATACTTTAAAGTATTTTTACTTTAAGTACTTTACACCACTGCATCAAACCACAAAGTCAGTTCTCATAAGCAAAATAAACGGACTCCTAACTCACCTTGTGGTGTGTGTATGTGTGTGTATGTGTGTGTATGCGAGTGTATGTGTATGTATGTGTGTGTATGTGTGTGTATGCGAGTGTATGTGTGTGTGTATGTGTGTGTATGCGAGTGTATGTGTGTGTATGCGAGTGTATGTGTGTGTATGTGTGTGTGTGTATGCGAGTGTATGTGTGTGTGTATGTTTGTGAGAGGATAGATAGATAATATCAAAAAGTAATGTTCAAACATTGTTTTGCAATTTTTTATTAAATAAATACATTGCAGTTAGAAACCAATTCCACATGTTGTGTTGGCATGTCAGTCTAACACTGTCTTATTAACATACCTGTTTAACATGTAAGAACTTCATTAACATCCTTCCTTATCCATGACGGAACCATAATATTACCCTGATGCCTGATGGACATGTGTGTTTAACATAGGAGGCTGCTGAGGGGAGGACGGCTCATAATAATGGCTGGAACGGAGTGAATGGAATGGTATCAAACACAAGGAAACCATGTTTGATGTATTTGAAACTATTCCACTCCAGCCATTACCACGAACCCGTCCTCCCCAATTAAGGTGCCACCAATGGGGAGAGGGTTAGGTGGGTTTGATCATCATGGTGACCGTTTTGAGGGAGTAGGAGCCCCCGTGGAACTCTGCCCAGTAAACCCCGTCCTGGTAGCGGCTGCGGTAGTGACCCCCTCGATACCACACGCCGTTTAAGTTGGAGTGGGCACACATGTGGTACCACCAGCCCCCCTTCTGGAAGTGGGCACAGTTCCCTAATGCGGAAATGGAGAGAGAAACCAACTCATCAAGCCAAACCTGGGTGTTCAAACAGGCAGCCATGAAAAGAGGCAGAAATGAAAAGAGAGAGGGTAGTAGAGAGTGAGAGACGATTCACCTGAATAAGCATCCTTATCCTTGTCCAGAGTTGTAAAGGCTTTGTCATTGTGCCAGGACATTGAGTCTCCAGCGTTGCCTTGGTATTCCCCCAGCCTCAGACGGTACCAGTCGCTCTCAGGCTCCAGGCGGAAGCTGTCGTACTCTGCAAACACCTGGCGGCCCTGCCAGTCCTCCATGGCCATCCGAAGCTTGTAGTGGGCCTGCTTGGTCAGCCAGTAGAGGTGCTCCAGACCCAGCCAGTACTCTCCATCCAGGTTCCCAAAGCCTTGCTGTGGTGGAGGGGTACGACAGATAGTTTAGGGTTATGTTCACTGTAGCAATAGTTTTCATGACTTCTGTGGTGTTAAACTGGCCTCAACTGAAGGATACTCTTGAGTCTGAGCTCTAATACCAGCTGTTTTTCTGGTTTTATAACCCACTGTGATGGTTGCCAATTACAGTAACTATACAGGTCATGTTTCATCATATATAATCTGCTGAAATGAAAGGCAAATGGAGGAGGGGAAATGATTATGGGTCTGCAGTGCACACACTCACTGTGTGTTTTGTATTGCAATGGTAATAGCACACTGTCTGACGTCATAACAAGCTCTTGAGCGCTTCACTTTTAGTGGCTCACTGCAAACAGGAGGTGAGAGCACCTTGTACTGCTCCCAGGTCCTGAAGAAGTTGACTGATCCGTCCTGTCTCCTCTGGATGACGGTCCAGCCTCCCTGGGCCTTGGTCTGTTCACACCAGGCCTGCAGAAGCCGGTTGGCGCTCTGTGGACGCAGCAGGTAGATCCCATTGGTGGTCTCGCCCGAGTCCAGCACATGCTGGCAGTCCCTCCAGGGTCCTGAGGGACAGAGATGGTGTAGGTATGTGGCTCACAAAGGCAGTTAGGATTTCGGGAAAACATACCTGGGTTCAAATAGTCATAATTGTGCTCGATTGAGCCTGTCTGGTGCAATGGAACTAATGGGAGTCCAGAACGTCCAAACTCCGCCCACCTGCCACTAGGTAGGCTCAACCAACTGCTGGAAATGAGGGAGTGAGTGAGACACGTAATGGGGAGAGTGGTCTGGAATTGTGTTTGTGTTAGAGCCAACAGGGTCACAGATACATGTTTCCTCGCTTTGCTTCAGCTTATCTCTTTATTGCCCGAAGACATTCTTTCACCACACATGTTGTATGTCTTATGTCACACTGGGAGAGATAAGTATACCCCGCAGGAACGGACACAGAAAGCCTGTCCACACAAGGTGGTGTCACCCATCTGAATGCTCTGCCTTGTAATCTTACACATTCCAGTTGTGCGCACACCGTGCATTGTATGGGGGTATCGCCTTGTAATTCAAGGTTACATAGCAGTGTCCTAAAGAGGGCTGTGATTAGGGTGTGTGTTTGCTAGGGTGGCTTGATGTGTGTGTGTGTGTGTGTGTGTGTGTGTGTGTGTGTGTGTGTGTGTGTGTGTGTGTGTGTGTGTGTGTGTGTGTGTGTGTGTGTGTGTGTGTGTGTGTGTGTGTGTGTGTGTGTGTGTGTGTGTGTGTGTGTGTGTGTGTGTGTGTGTGTGTGTGGTGTGTGTGTGTGTGTACTGCTGGTAAATTAGATTTTCTTAGATTCAAATATATTTTAATTTGGAATTTATCCTAATCGCTCTTTCTAAAGAGGAGGTGCTGACAAATCTGATTATTGGTGCCAAGTTCTGGATTAGCTACTTTTTATGGTTTATTTCCTAAAAGAGAGGATTATATTTTGGCCCGTTTAATTGTTATTTATAACAACAATTATTGATGAATTTGCAAATTTTATATCAAAGTCAAACCTTGTGTGTGTGTTACTCATTAACAAAGCCCCTTCGCTACTCTGATGAGAACAGCTGGCAGTTATTAGACATTGTTTAGGCATTCCCAGAGAGATAAAGTCCTATCAGTGGGTCAGTGAGTCCCCGAGCTTCTGCACAGTGTCTTCTTGAGTGTAAATAACACTGACAAAATACTGACACTGTTTCAAAACACAAACTCAAGGTCCCAACAGCAAACAATGAAGCATTAGAAGGGCCAAAAGGAAACAGCTTAATGTTGATGATTGTTGTCAGCCGTGTCAGTGAAAAACAATATCGAAACAAAGCAGGAACCAATGAGATATGCGATGTATTGACTGAAATAGAAACAAGGTGTTATAATGTGTGATAACGCTGCCCGGGGAAGATACATAATGTTACTCTTTCACACGGTCTTACAAAGACAGACTTTCATTCCTACATAGACAGTGTTGGTTAAGCTGAAAGCGCCGTTGGCAGTTGTAAACTCTGAGGGTGCCTTAATTTACCTGGGGTCTTAGTGACAGGGAAGCTTATGAAGGGGGCGTCGGTAGGGGTGTCAGCCTTGGTGGTGGGGAGCACCTTTGTCCCCTGCAGGGGCTCTCTCTCCTCCTGTGGCTGTAGTGGAGGGGCGCCCTGGTCTCTCTGAACATCATTAGCCATCACATTGGACTCTGAGCTGTCATTCAGGGGCCCACTGGACTGGATATTCAGGGGTTCAGAGGTCATCTATCCAATACAACATAAATATATAAAGAATTTTGTACACAGCATTGTGGGTACTGTAGTATGTTATGGTACCACTTTAGCTTCATGGGTCAGGGTCAGTGCTTGAGAACAATGCCAGTGGTTTGATAAATACAGAGCTCTCCCTACCTGTGGAGGTGGGGTAGTGTTCTTGGTGGCCTGGCACAGCTTCTCCAGCCGGGCGATGAGCTGACTCTGGTTGCTCATCATGGAGGTGAGGGCTCCATACTTCTTCTCCAGCTCCCTGTAACTAGTGGAGATCTGCAGCATCTGGGATGTTGGTCCACCATGACCGAGCAACAGACAACGGGCCAATCAGGGATGTATCAAGGTGCTACATGCCTGTCATCAATAGGTAAAGGATACTAAGACAGTAGAGAGCAGTAGTAGGAGCAGCTATACAGTTATATGATTCTAACTTCCCTCCTTATGAACACGGCTGTTCCCACAATGCTCTCTGTCTGATTACCTGTGCGGTGGCGTTGAGCAGTAGGTTCTCGACCCGCCTCTGTTTGACCACCTGGTCCTTCTTGTACATAACCTCGTGCAGCAGCTGGGCGTAGAGCTGGGCGATGCGGGAGTTCATGCTGCCGCTCTCTTTCCGTAGCGCCCGTACCTCCATAACCAGGGCGCCCTCCTGCTCCAGCTGGCCTCTCAGCTTCTCCAGCTGTTCCTGCTGACGGTTCAACTCCCCCCGCAGAGCCGTTACCTCTGAGTGGTTGGCGGCGCCGGTGGTGGACTCGGTGCTCACGCACCGCGCCCCCTTCAGTTTTTGCTGAGGAACAATGAATGTGTAGGAGCAGCGGCCTGCTTTTAGCTCTGAGGAGCGGGAAAGGCGCTTTTGGGACTCTTCCTTCCGCCCCCCCACCTCAGGCATGACTAGGAGGAGCCCCAGCAACAAAGACAGGCCAATAGTCAGCTGCTTCTCCATCTACCTGTTCAACTGCTCTTCTGTCCATGGAAATAAGCAGTGATGGAGATTCATTAGCAGATTTCCCCAATAAAACATGATACTCTATATCTAGAACATGTAGAGATGTATTCATTCAGTAAAAATAGCTTTTCCCCATTTCAAACAACTATAATTGTACACCAACAAGTACATCACAGTCAGACAGTGGCCACACAGATGCAAAATTCCATACAGGCATTTTCAGTGGAAAGCAGAGCATGACTTGACAGCCCACCAGATGTTCCCCTGGAAGGCGAAAGTACCCTTAACACTGTCTGCCTGGCTGGAGTTTATTAGCAAGTCAGCAATGGGGTGACAATGGTCAACAAAACCCAGAGAGAGTCAACTCACACTTCCATCCCATTGATCAACACAATCCTTTCAGGGTCAACTCTGGCTACCACCATTGTCAACACCGTAAACACCATTATCACCTCAACATTGACACAATAGACTATATTTGCAGGGGTCACTACTCCTCAACCTCAGTGAAACACATTATTGGTACCAACAAGTGTCTGTAAGTAAACTGGAATACCAAAGAAAAAGAATACATCACATGATTGACAAATGGTAGTGTCAGAAGCTCTGGACCATGTCGCCAAACATTAACCATTGATCATCTATCATCTTTTCAGCTGCAAGACCTCCCCCTCACTTCATCCCTGTCACAGGCCCTCTAAACAAAGAGAGACATAATTACAAACTACCCTAATGACACCCCCCCCCCCTCTCTCCTCCCATCCTCTCAGCTCAGCTGCCTCTGGCCCTCAGTGCAGGAGGCAGGAGCCCTCTCTTTGTCTCGGCCCGTTGCCTCCCTTCAGCCTGCTGTTCTCTCACCGAGGCCTACTCCCAGGCGGTCCATCTGTTTACTGTAGTTCAGCTTGAAAAGGTAGCCTATGAGTAATCAATATAATTTATTGAACCATGCCAAACATAAAAACAATACATTGAGGGTTATAATATGGGTAAGATGCAGATGAAGGTGAATATCCACCGTTAAGACGAGGAATAATGCTGTCAGTCATCCTGGATAGTCTCTTTCAACTGCTGTGTGCTAGTAGATGCGGTACAGACGGCATTTCATCTGAAAAGGACCCATGAGAAGTTTACAGGAACATGGCAAATGTGGTGTCAAATGAAAGCTAAGAGTCTATGGTTTTACAAATTAAGGCATATATACATTTTCCAACCGTTTTCCTCCTAAAAATGTGGAATAAGCAAAGGTTTTCATTTCTGGTCAAACAGATGGAAAATGGGTCTTAGAAATCATCTACAAGAAAAAGTATTCAAATGTTTAAGAAATACATCAAAACAACAATAATGTAAAGACCTCTGCCAACGAATATCAACACTTATATTTTGTTGTTTAGATTACATTCCTTCTGCCTTGTAATTCCCTTACCAAAAATCTCTAATTTCTCTCACTCATGAGGAGGGAGGATAATGAAAGGTCACAGAAGTAACAAGTAAAGGTAGACCTACCAATTAGTTACAGTGTTTTTACTGAGATCAAGTTTGTTTATGAATTATTCAGTGATTAAAATTATACCAGGCGGTGTCAGAGGAAGGCCCAAGAAATTATCAAAATCTTCAGCCACCCAAGCCACAGACTGATCTCTCTGCTACCGCACAGCAAACAGTACCGATGCAAGTCAGGAACCACCAGAAGCCTGAAAAGCTTCCACCCCCAACCCATAAGACTTCAAACAAGACTGCTAAATAGCTAGTCAAATGGCTACCCGGACTACCTGCATTAACCCTTGTTGCACCAACTCTCTTGCACTGACTCTATGCACACACACGAGACTCTACCCACACACTCACATATATTTACACTGACTCTATGCACACACACTAGACTCTGCCCACACACTCACATATATTTACACTGACTCTATGCACACACACTAGACTCTACCCACATACTCACATATATTTACACTGACTCTATGCACACACACTAGACTCTACCCACACACTCACATATAGTTACACTGACTCTATGCACACACACTAGACTCTACCCACACACTCACATATAGTTACACTGACTCTATGCACACACACTAGACTCTGCCCACACACTCACATATATTTACACTGACTCTATGCACACACACTAGACTCTGCCCACACACTCACATATATTTACACTGACTCTATGCACACACACTAGACTCTACCCACACACTCACATATAGTTACACTGACTCTATGCACACACACTAGACTCTACCCACACACTCACATATAGTTACACTGACTCTATGCACACACACTAGACTCTGCCCACACACTCACATATATTTACACTGACTCTATGCACACACACTAGACTCTACCCACACACTCACATATATTTACACTGACTCTATGCACACACACTAGACTCTACCCACACACTCAAATATATTTACACTGACTCTATGCACACACACTAGACTCTACCCACACACTCACATATATTTACACTGACTCTATGCACACACACTCACATATATTTACACTGACTAGTAAAGAAGTAAGTAAAGAAAATAAATAAAACAACAGTAAAAAGATATTTGAAAATAAGAGTAGCAAGGCTATATACACCGGTTAGTCAGGTAGATTGAGGTAGTATGTAGGTATGGTTAAAGTGACTATGCATATATGATGAACAGAGTAGCAGCAGTGTGAAAAGAGGGGTTGGGGGGGGCACACAATGCAAATAGTCCGGGTAACCATTTGGTTACCTGTTCAGGAGTCTTATGGCTTGGGGGTAAAAACAGTTGAGAAGCCTTTTTGTCCTAGACTTGGTACTCTGGTACCGCTTGCCATGCGATAGTAGAGAGAACACTCTATGTCTGGGGTGGCCTTCCTCTGGCACCGCCTGGTGTAGAGGTCCTGGATAGCAGGCAGCTTTGCCCCAGTGATGTACTGGGCCGTACGCACTACCCTCTGAAGTGCTTTGCGGTCGGAGGCCGAGCAATTACCGTACTAGGCAGTGATGCAACCGTTCAGGATGCTCTCTGTGTTGCAGCTGTAGAACCTTTCGAGGATCTCAGGACCCATATCTTTTTAGTTTCCTGAGGGGGAATAGGCTTTTACTCATTATATTTTTTCTTTATTCACAGTGTATTTATTCCTTGTGTCACTATTTATATTTTCATCTTTAACTCTGCATTGTTGGAAAAGGACCCGTAAGTGAACATTTCACAGTTAGTCTACACCTGTTGATTCCGAAGCATGTGACAAATAAAATCAGATTTAATTCTGTTCTGAAATTGGTCATGTAATTTACTGAAAAATCTGTAACGGAATTACTGCAATTCAATTGGCTACAACGGGTTATCATACTGTAGTTGTCACAAACCACAGTTGGGACCAACCAAATGTGGTCTTCTTTGGGCCAGAGCTCATTACAGGAATAGCCCGTGTGTAGAATATCCAAATCTGGTAAATAAGGAAAAGTAATATTTCTACCATTATGGTGATATATCCTCTATTCATTTACAGTGGGGCAAAAAACGTATTTAGTCAGCCACCAATTGTGCAAGTTCTCCCACTTAAAAATATGAGAGAGGCCTGCAATTTTCATCATAGGTACACTTCAACTATGACAGACAAAATGAGAAAAAAATCCAGAAAATCACATTGTAGGATTTTTAATGAATTTATTTGCAAATTATGGTGGAAAATAAGTATTTGGTCAATAACAAAAGTTTATCTCAATACTTTGTTATATACCCTTTGTTGGCAATGACAGAGGTCAAACGTTTTCTGTAAGTTTTCACAGGGTTTTCACACAATGTTGCTGGTATTTTGGCCCATTCCTCCATGCAGATCTCCTATAGAGCCGTGATGTTTTGGAGCTGTTGCTGGGCAACACGGACTTTCAACTCCCTCCAAAGATTTTCTATGGGATTGAGATCTGGAGACTGGCTAGGCCACTCCAGGACCTTGAAATGCTTCTTACGAAGCCACTCCTTCGTTGCCCGGGCGGTGTGTTTGGGATCATTGTCATGCTGAAAGACCCAGCCACGTTTCATCTTCAATGCCCTTGCTGATGGTAGGCTTTTTGTTACTTTGGTCCCAGCTCTCTGCAGGTCATTCACTAGGTCCCCCCGTGTGGTTCTGGGATTTTTGCTCACCGTTCTTGTGATCACTTTGACCCCACGGGGTGAGATCTTGCGTGGAGCCCCAGATCAAGGGAGATTATCAGTGGTCTTGTATGTCTTCCATTTCCTAATAATTGCTCCCACAGTTGATTTCTTCAAACCAAGCTGCTTACCTATTGCAGATTCAGTCTTCCCAGCCTGGTGCAGGTCTACAATTTTGTTTCTGGTGTCCTTTGACAGCTCTTTGGTCTTGGCCATAGTGGAGTTTGGAGTGTGACTGTTTGAGGTTGTGGACAGGTGTCTTTTGTACTGATAACAAGTTCAAACAGGTGCCATTAATACAGGTTACAAGTGGAGGACAGAGGAGCCTCTTAAAGAAGAAGTTACAGGTCTGTGAGAGACAGAAATGTTGCTTGTTTGTAGGTGACCAAATACTTATTTTCCACCATAACTTGCAAATAAATTAATTAAAAATCCTACAATGTGATTATCTGGATTTTTTTTTCTCATTTTGTCTGTCATAGTTGAAGTGTACCTATGATGACAATTACAGGCCTCTCTCATCTTTTTAAGTGGGAAAAGTTGCACAATTGGTGGCTGACTAAATACGTTTTAGCCCCACTGTATATACATCACCATGAAGATGATCATATTCATATCCATAAAGAGAGTGGTGGGATGAGCAGTAGGCCTACTAGACGGCATCTTAACTGTAAATGTTGCTTTCTTTATCCGACCATTAGCAACAGTAGTCAATCCAATATTCTCATCGACTTCTTTCCCATAGTTGCCGGCGTCATCGGATTCAAACTCGACATCTTCATCCATCATCCTCGATCTTGGATAGGCATACCCATTAGTATCTACATCACTTTCACTATCGGACTCACTATTGGATGCCATCGCCAAAGCCACACTCTACTTCCTGCCCCAGGAAACATACATGACTTGATAAAGACTACTTAAATGAGGATGTGCTGTTTGTTTTTCCTGACCTCCCATTCTTTCTGCAGACATCTTTGAATCTTCATTCAGAGCAGATATTTGTTCAAAGAAATTGTTCAAAGTTGTCAGAGTTGTATGGTTTGTTAAACTTGTAATCAATGTTTTCTGTTTGGCATACATTTCCTAGTGAAAAATCTCAGTCAGCTCCTTCCTGCACGTCTCCAAATCAATCATCAAGTTTGCAGATTACACAACAGTAGTGGGCCTGATTACCAACAACGATGAGACAGCCTACATGGAGGAGGTTAGGGCCCTGGTGGAGTGGCGCCAGGAAAATGACCTCTCCCACAATGTCAACAAAATGAAGGAGCTGATCGTGGACTTCAGGAGACAGCAGAGGGAATACGCCCCCATCCACATCGATGGGGACGCAGTGGAGAAGGTGAAAAGCTTTAAGTTCCTCAGCATACACATCACGGACAAACTGAAATGGTCCACCCACACAGACAGTGTGGCGAAGAAGGTGCAACAGCACATCTTCAACCTCAGGAGGCTGAATAGGTTCATTAGAGTTACCAGCCTCAGAAATTGCAGCCCGAATAAATGCTCCACAAAGTTCAAGTAATAGACACATCTCAACATCAACTGTTCAGAGGAGACAGTGTGAATCAGGTCTTCATGGTCAAATTGCTGCAAAGAAACCACTACTAAAGTACACCAATAATAAGAAGAGACTTGCTTTGGCCAAGAAACACGAACAATGGACATTAGACCGGTGGAAATCTGTCCTTTGGTCTGATGAGTCAAAATTGGAAATGTTTGGTTTCAACCGCCGTGTCTTTGTGAGACGCAGAGTAGGTGAACGAATGGTCTCCACATGTTAGACTTGTTGAGTATCTGGTGCATCAGCATTCGTGAGTTCGATTACAGGCTCGAAATAGCCAGAAACAAAGAACTTTCTTCTGAAACTGGTCAGTCTATTATTGTTCTGAGAAATGAAGGCTATTCCATGCGAGAAATTGCCAAGAAACGGAAGATCTCGTACAACGCTGTGTACGACTCCCTTCACAGAACAGAGCAAACTGGCTCTAACCCGAATAGAAAGAGGAGTGCGAGGCCCCAGTGCACAACTGAGCAAGAGGACAAGTACATTAGAGTGTCTAGTTTGAGAAACAGACGCCTCACAAGTCCTCAACTGGCATCTTCATTAAATAGTACCCGCAAAACACCAGTCTCAACATCAACAGTGAAGAGGCGACTCCGGGATGCTGGCCTTCGAGGCAGAGTTCCTCTGTCCAGTGTCTGTGTTCTTTTGTCGTTCTTAATCTTTTATATTTATTGGCCAGTCTGAGATATGGCTTTTTCTTTGCAACTATGCCTAGAAGGCCAGTATCCTGGAGTTGCCTCTTCACTGTTGACTTTGAGACTGGTGTTTTGCGAGTACTATTTAATGAAGCTAACACAACGTACCATTGGAACACAGGATTGATGGTTACTGGTAATGGGCCTCTGTGGGCCTCTGTACACCTATGTAGATATTCCATTAAAAAATCTTCCATTTCCAGCTACAGTAGTCATTTACCACATTAACAATGTCTACACTGTATTTCTGATAAATTTGATGTTATTGTAATGGACAAAAAATGTGCTTTTCTTTCAAAAACAAGGACATTTTTAAGTGACCCCAAACTTTGAATGGTAGTGTATGTGTATGCGACCAAGTCACCACTAGAATAGATATTTTTATGTTATTGAGTAGGCCTATATCTTTGTTTAATATAATTAATCAAATTATGAATCTAACAATAGAAATCCTTATTATTTTGTAAGAAATGTAAGGACATTGCTTGTCCTAATATTTATATATTTCTTAATTCCATTCTTTTACTTTTAGGTTTGTGTGTATTGTTAGATGTTACATCACTGGAGCTAGAAACACAAGCATTTCACTACATCCGCAATAACATCTGCTAAACATGAGCATGTGACCAATCAAATTTGATTTGGAGATTCTGAAGGGTGCAGATTGAAGGGTTGGTAATTAGAGCCTATTGAGCCTCCAACCGTTGTAATCTCAGAAACCCAGTGTATCTGTCCACAGGAGATTACAATCTTGTGACAGTTATTACTGAATCAGATGCAGCTGAGAAGAAACTAGACACTAAATTGGTGAATTTAGTGGAAACTTGCCCCTTTGTAACAAACATGGTACAAGCATTTGTTGTTAAACCTCTGTAATTACAGACTGCAATTGCCACCAGTTACATGTTATTACAATGTAACTGAGTTATTACAATTAACTACAACACCTGTTACATGTAATTACACTGTAATAAGGACCCCTTAAAATGAAGTTTTACCTTTTAGACTTCATATTGCAAATGTTTTTTCAATTCCTCTAGCAACACCAGGTTGGTTGCCAAATACACATGCTGGAAGGTGAGAACAAAAATTTGGTTGGGCATTTGAATAAGACGAACGTTTTTCAATGTGACACCGCGCCGGCGCAGTGAGATCCACGTGGTTGAAAAGCAGTATCTGATTGAAATGGAGGACACGGAGAGGCATAGCGGAATATGCTAGATTTTTACATAGCTAGGTTCATCAACGACGTTTTATAATAGTATTTTGTCAAACTTAAACTGCCAGTATGGGGAAGTCCAAGGTAAGCAGTTAAGTAGTTGTTGGCTAACGTTAGCTATAGTATCTAGTTATTGACACGATTCAGATTATTGTAATTATATTGGAGGTCGTCTCATCGGCATGTGGACGTGTAGCTAGGTGGATAAAATGATGTTTTTATGAGAATATCTGAACAATGATTAAAATATTTGTGACTGATTACATCCACAACCGCTACAGTACCGGCGTTAGCTCGTAACATACAAAAGTATCTTGGCCAGCAAAACTAACGTGTTAATTCAATTTCAGACCAAAAACCAGAAGAAGTCACGTTTGAGTGCGAACCATGTGGCGGAAGAGGTGTTCGGTGCGGTCCCTCACTCCTTCGTGTTTCACCGTGGCCAAGTCGGCAAGAATGTCGGTCAGCTAGTTGAGGACATGCGGCGGGTCATGGAGCCCTTCACTGCAGAATCCCTTAAGGTCCGTTTGTTCATGTCATGAAACGCTAAACTAGTATTTATAACTGACTTGAATCAGAGTGAAGTTACTGCAATCCAGATTTTGTTACTTAATATATTTTGTGAATTTATTAAACTAATCATAATTCTGTGATCTTGCACTCGCTCTGAGCCTGTACATACATGTGCCCATAATGGATTTGATGGCTTGCCTGCGTGTGATTGACAGGTGAGGAAGAAGAATGTGCTGAAGGACTTTGTGGCTGTAGCAGGGCCACTGGGAGTGACACACTTCATGATCTTCACCAAGACTCCCAGTAGTGTCAACATGGTAAATAAGTCTGCCAACTCCAAGGGTGTATTAATCTCTGAAACCGTTTGACTGTTTGAGAACCAAACTAAACTGGGAGGGACATACTTGAATTTGTCCAGTAGAAACTCTCGTTTTTTTGTCTTGAGAGGTACTTTTTATTTTTTTATTTTTGGAGTAAACTTTATTTTGCAACAGAATCGCCGTAATGAATACACTCATGTTGCTTTACTGTACTATGAGGGGCTTTAACAGTAGACACAGTCCCTATTTTTACAGCTGCTCTCTAAACCCTTGGCCTTTCAAAGGGAATGTCTTTATGATTTATCACTATTGATCAATGAGGTATATGCTGCGTCAGCCACCTCCTTGGTTATCCAATTGCTGATGCAGATGATTGAGTTATGAGAATATCTGAATTCATGATTAAGATGTTTTATCACTGATGCATCAATATCTATAGTTGTGCTGTTTACCAGGTCCTGATGGTAAATGAGTGGGTGTTTGAGATTTTTTTCTTTCTTCCAGAGGCTTGCTCGGCTGCCTAAAGGCCCTATGCTCCATTTCCGGGTGACCAAAGTGAGTACACAAACCCAAATTACTTACTGGGAGAAATGGGCTCAAAGGATGACAGATTTTGACGTGACTGTTTGGTGATATATGTTCAAAGTAAACGCACTGATGAGCCCCAATACTAGAAACAAGCAAATATGGGGTTTTGGGCTTCAATTGCTTTTCCTGAATATGGTCTTTCTCATTTTCAGTACTCCCTTATTAAAGATGTGGTCTCGTCACTGAAGAGGCACAGAATGCATGAACAGCAGTTCACACATCATGCACTGCTGGTCCTCAATAACTTTGGCTCGGAGGGCATGCATGTCAAACTTATGGCCACCATGTTCCAAAACATGTTCCCTTCCATCAATGTGCACAAGGTATGTCAAAGGCAGCAGTACCTGGATTTTTGCTGGATTGAGGATTTGTGAAATATGATGATAGTATAGTCTTCTGATTATCTGTGACGATCACTCAAAAGTAAACGCTTTCTGATATCCCACAATCCTTTTATCCTTTATTATTATATTGATGAGAATTGGGTTAGTATGCATTTTAACAGGTTTGCTTCTTGTAGGTAGCCCTCAACGCCATAAAGAGATGTGTTTTGGTGAACTACGATCCAGTGTCTCAAGAAATTGAATTTCGCCATTAGTACGTATACAAGATGTTTTATGCACTCATTTTAATTCAAGTGTGGCTTGGTTACTCTATAGGAAGAATGCTTGGGCTCAGAGGATGACACGTTGTGAATTGACTGTTTAGTGATGTATATTCAAAGTAAACGCACTGATGCGCCCATCATGCAGGATCCTGTAGCCGACTAAATGGTTCAGACCACACTCAACCATGTCCTTCTCCCTGTCCCCTCTGCAGCAGCCTGAAAGTAGTCCCTGTGGGCATGAGTAGAGGAGTGAAGAAGCTGATGCAGGAAAAGTTCCCCAACATGAGCAAGTTTGAGGACATCAGTGAGCTGCTGATGAAGTAAGAGCCCTGGTTGTTGTAGTCCTAGCAGACTGCAGAGTATCTCTTGCTGTACTTGATCTACCTGGTCTGTCTGCATGTGTTTGGGTTCTCAGTATTGCTTTGATGAATTTGAGCTGTATCATAAAGTTATTTGGGTGATACTTCCTTGTTTATGTTGGCTGTGATGTGAGCGACCTACAAAGTCATTCTGATTTGGCCAGCTGTTATGTGTTCTCTTACCCTGCTAACTTTCTTTCAGAGGTGCTAATCTTTCAGAAAGTGAAGCAGAGCAAGATGGAGATCACAACATAACGGAACTGCCACAGATCTACTCTGGGCGTGGTAACATGGCGTCTCAACAGAGCGCTGTGAGACTGACTGAGGTGATTACCATGGTGACTTAGTGGCTGATCTTACTGATATTACATTGTAACTAGCATTTCAATAGAATTGTCTACTCCTGTGCTGGCAGTGACTATAAATGCTAGGTTTATAGCATCAGTTTGTCTTGTCATTTTCTGTCCGTGGGATGTACATGATGAAAAGATTTCTATGATTACCTGTGATATTTCACAAAAGTAAACGCTTACTGACACATCCTGACATTTATCACCATGGTGCCTTCAGCGGTTGATCCTACTGATGTGACATTGTAAGCAGTTCTGGTAGGTTTCTACAGCGTCAGTTTGTTTTCTCTTCAGATTGGCCCACGCATCACCATGCAACTGGTGAAGATCGAGGAGGGAATGGGAGAGGGGAACATACTCTACCATGCAGTCAGTAAGTACACCTGTCAGTTTCCTGTTGATTTAGATGTCTATGGGATGTACATGATGAAAAGATAACAATGATTACCTGTGATATTTCAACAACATAAAAGTAAACGCTTACTGACACATCCACTGAAAATGGTTGTTTCTGTTGATTGGTCATGGTAAAATGCTGATACAGGCCCTCAATGTATTTTCTGGTAGTCGCCAAGACTGAGGAAGAGCTTCAGGAGATCCTGGTCCGAAAAGAGGCGCAGATGAAAGAAAAGCAGGAACGGAAGAAAAAACAAGAGCAGGATGTTGCCCAAAAGAAAGCGTTACGGGAGGAGAACAAGTGAGCGTTATAGTACATTGTAACTGCTATTCATTCTACCTGAGTTGGAGTGGAACAGTGATGTTTGTTTCTGTAATGGCAGGAAAAGAAGCATGGCAGGCATCAAGAGGAAGCGCCAGGAGGAGGAAGAGCATGACCCTGAAGTGGAGGATCCTGGGAACCAGGATAACAGGCCTCCGGTTGTTGAATCTGACGACGAGGCAGAGTATTACAGACAGGCTGTAGGGGAGGAGCCAGATGAAGGTAAGTACTCTTTCAGTACTGAACCAAGTCTCTATAGTTTGTTTTGTTGTACTATATTTTTGTGCTACTTTGACTGACAAAAGCACATTTTATATTGTTCTCCCTCCCCCATCTAGATATGTTCCCTGCAGCCAAGAGGAGGCAAAGGCCTGAAAGGCCCTCAGGAGGAACCTTCAAGAAGAGGAAACCGTTCTCTGGCGACGACAGGAAAAACAAATATGGTTCCAAGTCACCTCATAGGTCTGGTCCAGGAGGGAAACCCAGAGACCGAATGGAGGGGGACAGGAAAGAGGGAAAGAAATTTGGGGGTGGGGGCAAATCATTTGGAAAGATGTCACCTGGGGGCAAGAGGTTTGCAGGAAAGAAATTTGGGGATGGGGGCAAACAGTTTGGAGGGAAGAAATTTGGTGATCGGGATAAAAGATTTGGAGGAAAGTCTGAGCGGGGAAAGAAATTTGGGGGTGATGGGGGTTCTAAGTTTAAAGGCAAACCTCGTCCTGGTGGTTTCAAGAAGGGTCCGGGAGGGGCGAAGGGGGGCTTCAAACAGAGGAAGGGGAAGAGCTGAGCTTCATAACCCTTTGAAAGCCTGGACTGATGCATGCTGAGCGCTCTACCCTGGTAGAACACCAGATGGCAGTATTGACTCACTATTGTGGTCTGCAGTTTCTGATCAACATCAGAAACTGCAGAAACTCCTTCATGATAGGACTTCGTTATTGCTACAAGTCAGCTGGAGGACTGGATGAAAATGCAATGATGCAATGATGACCTTGTGAACATGTTTATATAAATGTTATAAGCGTTGGCAAATAAATTGCTGGATGCAAAGTACAGCTCAATTGTGTGTAGCCTTTTTTTCTTGGGGCTGGCTCGTGTTGTCTGCCACAGGCTTTCACCTCAAAGTGTGAGCGTTAACTGGAACCGAGGCTGGTGAGCATGCGACTTGAGTTGTGACATTTTCATTTGGTACTGTGCTACAAATAGAACAAGGGGCATGCAGTGTTAGTCACACTTCTTGAAAATGCCTACGAAGGGGTTGATTTGTGAGGGTGGCGGAAGGTCAAAAAGGGAAGTGACTGCTTTAAACCTTTACATGTAACGAACCAATCATGGGAAGTTCTACTGGTCTCTGAACATCTACCCCAGGAACTGTAGCCTTATCTGTCAATGAGTAAGTACTAATCTGGCTTTATTCTGAGGTCATTGCCGTCATACATTTAAATATCTGTAAAGTGTACATTTTGTGAATGTGGACTTTATAATTGACCCGCCTGTTTTTGAGTACTGGTGCATACTTCTGGTTTTTGTGTCTGTTGAGTAGACAGACATCAAACGGTCTTGTGGATTTTCTTAAAGAGAAAATATATTTAACATGTTTATGGCTCCGTGGGGTGTTTTGTACAGACATTCTGTTGGTTGAAGATTTACACAACCTTGGTCCATGGTACTTTAGATTATTATTTGCTATCCATTGCATAAATTAGTATGGAGAACTGCAGTGTGTTTTTATTTATTTTTGACCACAGATGTATATTCCTGATAAGACAACAGCTCTGAAGATATCTTAATCCTAATACTAATACTATCAATTTATTACATGTATTGTGACAGAATGATACTGATTGATTTTATGAACTGTTGTGACTGATGTATTGGCTGGCACAATGCAAAGTTCCTCTTAGGGGATCAGGATGAACCTGCGTAAAAGAATGGTTCTCCACTTCAGAACAGAATATAATGAATATCTTTATCCTTTTTCTTCCACAGAGATGAACAAATACCACTTTTGGGAGCCAGTTTGCACAGCCTTTTCCCCTCCTATTTTCTAATCTCCCACAGAAATCAATACACAACAAACATGATGGATCACAACTCTTCTTGTCATGGTGACAAGTTCCAAGTGCAATTATTGCCTTCAGTGTACGGTGTTGAGTTCTGCGTGGCGTTGGTTGGTAACCTGTTTGCCCTGAGACTCCTGTCTACCAGGGATAGGAACAGCTGGCACACTGGTGTGGTGCTGTCCTGTAACCTGGCCATCAGTGACCTGCTCTATGTCCTCACCCTGCCCCTGCTCATAGTCTACTACATGCAGGACAAGAACTGGCTGTTTGGGGTGGCGGTCTGTAAGATAGAACGCTTCCTCTTCACCTGCAACCTGTATGTCAGCATCTACTTCATCATGTGTATCAGTGTGAACCGCTATGTGGCCATTGTGTATCCCTTCTTCAGCCGGAACCATGTGAACCCCGCCAAAGCCAAGGCTGCTAGTGTCGCCATCTGGATCTTTGTGACCGCCATCTCCTCTCCTGTGTTGAAGTTTGCCTCCACATGTCCAGAGGGAAGCAACAAAACCCGTTGTGTATCCTACTCCTATTGCACCAACAGTGATGCAGTTGCATACACTCACTTGTTTTACAAAGTCTTTCTGTCTGTGGCTGGGTGTTTTATTCCCTTCCTGGTCACATTTGCATCATACTGCGCAGTGTTGAGGGTGGTGTGGAGGAATGTGAATATAACCTCCCTGGAGAAACGGAAGGTGGCCCTGATGGTGTTTGTAGTGGTTGTGCTGTATGCCATTTCCTTTGTGCCTTATCACCTCCTCCAGAGCTACTATTTCTACCAGAAGGTTCACAAACTTGGCTCTGTCTGCGACTGGGTGTACAAGGCCTACCAAGTGTCCAAGGGACTGGCTACACTGAACATGTGCATCCATCCACTGCTCTACATGGCTGTGTTTGATAACATCCGAGTGGCCTGCTGTGGAAGGAGCTCAGCTGATATGGTAATGAATAATACATGAATTGAACGATGCTCTCTCTGATCCTTGGAAGCTTGCACTTATGGTGTTTCTGATAAGCAAGTGTTACACACAGTTGATGACTTATCTGTAAATAACTGCAGCTATATGCACTTCCTTCCAATGTTCTGATCGTCATGTTTCCTTTCATAAAGTCTAAACTATGCCCTCTTCTATATTCATTATTACAGTATCGGATAATAGAAATTGAACACGTAAAAAATAGCTATTTCAAATGTGGCTACATTCCTACATTGCTTACAGTTTTCACCTGATGAGCTTACAGAACAGGAGAAAAACGTGAACACCAAAAGCACAGGATAAAAGTTAATATAACCGCCATTTCGTGCCCGAGGAGACGGTGGATGGAAAAGCGCGCTAGTTAGAAATGAAAAGGAGTCGCTGTAGCTATTGATAAAGAGGAACATCAAGACGATGCAGCTGCTTTAGAAGTGGGATGCACTGTTGAGCCGTACATCCCGAGGGGCTCGCGCTGGTTGTATGGAGATTGTGACAGCCGGATAAATGTCATCCCTCGAGAGGGCAAGAACAAGATGTATGTGAGGAGAAGTGCAGTATTATAAGGGGGAAAGTGAGGCAGAGGAGGTCTTAAGAGAGAGGAAGAAATAGAGTGAGCTTGAATCGGTTAAAATGGCGGGGGAAAGGGAGATGGTTTGTTAAATAAGAATGGTAGAGTGAGTTGTATGCAGGATCGAAGACGGGATGAGAAATAAAATTGAATCAGAGCGAAGTACCGTAGGTGCAGTGGCGAGCTGTCATTCAGACAAGTAGCCCCACCTGTTTAGTAAAAAAAAATATATATATATACACGTTTTGCATGTTATTTTGACATTTATGTGTCATATCAGTGGGTCGAGCCCTGAATGCTGATTGGCTCCTACTGGCGCAGCAGTCTGGACAATGACCCCAAGCATACTTCCAAAGTTTGCAAAATGGCTTAAGGACAACAAAGTCAAGGTATTGGAGTGGCCATCACAAAGCCCTGACCTCAATCCTATAGAAAAGTTGTGGGCAGAACTGAAAAAGCGTGTGCGAGCGAGGAGGCCTATAAACCTGACTCAGTTACACCAGCTCTGTCAGGAGGAATGGGCCAAAATTCACCTAATTTATTGTGGGAAGGTTGTGGAAGGCTACCCGAAACGTTTGACCCAAGTTAAACAATTTAAAGGCAATGCTACCAAATACTAATTGAGTGTATGTAAACTTTGACCCACTGGGAATGTGATGAAAAAAATCAATTTTGAAACGAATCATTCTCTCTACTATTATTCTGACATTTCACATTCTTAAAACAAAGTGGTGATCCTAACTGACCTAAAACGGAATTTTTACTAGGATTAAATGTCAGGAATTGTGAAAAACTGAGTTTAAATGTATTTGGCTAAGGTGTATGTAAACCTCCGACTTTAACTGTATGTATCAGACCGTATACAATGGGTATGACAAAACATTTATTTGTACTGCTCTAATTACCACAGGGACTGTTTTCTAGCACTCTGCATTGCGTGGTGCAATAGAACAGCCCTTAGCCATGGTATGTTGGCCATATACTACACCACCCTCGGGCCTTATTTTCTTTTAAAAAATCCCATTTGTACATGTGCATAACTACAGATATATCCGACAAGAGAGTTTGAGTAATGAAAGTTGGACAGATGATCTCAATATGTGCAAGAAACACTTGGACGAACTTCAAAAAACTAATGTTAGGCTATTTTCTGATAATTGTGCCAGATGTTAAGACTACAAATAAATGGCCTACTTGCAAGATTGACTTGTTATTTCAATAGACATAGGCTACTGACTAAAATCTCGGTTTAAAGTTGCAATTCAACTTTGCCATTGTTTGCAGAGCTAGATGCAGGTATCCTACGGCCCCTGAAAGGCCATCATCTAATTTCAGGGGAAAGTCCACAATGAAACTGACATTAAATGTGGAGAATGATACCTACGCGATAGAGCTGTGACGATGATCATAATTGATAACTTCCAATTTAATTAACTAAACATGGCCATTAAGGTTTGCATAATAACACAAGGCTACAACAAAAAATGCAGTTATATTTATTAAATCCATTTGCCAGCTCCAGGTAGGCTACACATGTGGCACAAATTGATTTGCAATGACTCCAGTGATCGTCATTTCGAAATATTTATTGTACTGTGTCAAATGGTAGGTCACAGTAGCCTAGAATGGCATAGAAATTAATAGCCTACTTGAGGGCCAACATATGCAAATGTAACCTAGCATTTTCCACATTTAATGTCAGTTTCATAGTGGACTTTTTCCCCATAACTTCCATTTCAAATGTCCACCTGCGCAAGTATAGAGTCTGGACTCTATGAGACTCTAGGGTATAGTGTCTGGACTCTATGAGACTCTAGGGTATAGTGTCTGGACTCTAGAGTGCTGCCCGAGTGGAAATTTGAAATGCAATTTATGGTGATACTGTCTTCTATGAAACTGACATTAAATGTGGAGAATGATAGGTTACATTTGCATATGTTGGCCCTCAAGTAGGCTATTCATTTCTATGCCATTCTAGGCTACTCTGGAACTGAGCATGAGTAAAACCCTTCGCTTGATACGGTTATCCATAGGAAAAGTTGACATTTGAATGCAGTTTACTTTAATCCAGCTCTGGGCGAATTTATCTAAAGAGCTCTAGAGCACATAGTTATTTTACGATGCTTTGTCGTCATTATATCAGTTCTAGTGCATTAATATGTTTTATGGAAAACATATTAAATAGCCTACCTACAACTGGTGAAATGTTGTCACAATGTGCACGCTTGCTGCACTGTCTCCTTGACTCAGCAGTACGGGATCAATATCATGCCAAATGTATTGTGAACACACAGCATGTATTTTGTATTCGTGTATCATGATCTGTACAAATAAGTACCAATCCACAAATGTAAATCACTTTTCACAAATGTAAATCCCTTTCCACAAATGTAAATCCCTTTCCACAAATGTAAATCACTATCCACAAATGCAATTCATTATCCACAAACAAACACCTTTTGATTTGTATTTGTAAATCAATATATTGCATTAGAACGTTGACAGATATGGCAAACCTGCAACTCCATATTTGGAAGCGCTAAGGTCACCTGACTTTTGGCAGGGTTTTGACAACAACAAAAAGACTAAAAGTTCTCATGTGTAGAAAGCGATTTGTAGTACCCCTAGAAAGCGATGGTGGTTACGTACTATAATTTCTGCAGCCTTGTAAGGCAGGCATCAACATGGCCGAATGAGAGGCTGCCAGCGATTTATAGAAATCGCTTTCTACGGGTACAAATCTTTTTTCTACGAATACAAATAGCTTTTTATGGGGTCATTGTCCTGTTGAAAAACAAATGATAGTCCCCACTTAGCGCAAACCAGATGGGTTGGCGTATCGCTGCAGAATGCTGTGGTAGCCATGCTGGTTAAGTGCGCCTTGAATTCTAAATAAATCACTGGCAGTGTCACCAGCAAAGCACCCCACACCATCACACCTCCCCCTCCAGGCTTCATGGTGGGAACCACACATGCATGGATCATCCGTTCACCTACTCTGCGTCTCACAAAGACACAGCGGTTGGAACCAAAAATCTCCAATTTGGACTCATCAGACCAAAGGACAGATTTGCGACCGGTCTTGTTCACTGCTCGTGTTTCTTGGCCCAAGCAAGTCTCTTCTTCTTATTGGTGTACTTTACTAGTGGTTTCTTGGCAGTAATTCGACCATAAAGACCTGATTCATGCAGTCTCCTATGAACAGTTGATGTTGAGATATGTCTGTTACTTTGTGAAGCATTTATTTAGGCTGCAATTTCTGAGGCTGGTAACTCTAATGAACTTATCCTCTACAGCAGATGTAACTATGGGTCTTCCTTTCCTGTGGTGGTCATCATGAGAGCCAGTTTCACCATGGCCTGGTTTTTGCGAATGCCCTTGAAGACAGTTTAAAGTTTCTTGACATTTTCCGGATTGACTGACCTTCATGTATTAAAGTACTAACAGACTGTCGTTTCTCTTTGCTTATTTGAGCTGTTCTTGCCATAATATGGACTTGGTCTTTTACCAAATAGGGCTATCTTCTGTATACCACCCCTATCTTGTGGTCGATTTTGCCAGCAGCATAGCACCCTGCATACCACTGCTGGCTTGCATCTGAAGCTAAGCAGGGTTTTTTTATTTTTTTTATTTCACCTTTATTTAACCAGGTAGGCAAGTTGAGAACAAGTTCTCATTTACAATTGCGACCTGGCCAAGATAAAGCAAAGCAGTTCGACAGATACAACGACACAGAGTTACACATGGAGTAAAACAAACATACAGTCAATAATACAGTATAAACAAGTCTATATACAATATGAGCAAATGAGGTGAGAAGGGAGGTAAAGGCAAAAAAGGCCATGGTGGCAAAGTAAATACAAAATAGCAAGTAAAACACTGGAATGGTAGTTTTGCAATGGAAGAATGTGCAAAGTAGACATAAAAATAATGGGGTGCAAAGGAGCAAAATTAATTAATTAATTAAATACAGTTGGGAAAGAGGTAGTTGTTTGGGCTAAATTATAGGTGGGCTATGTACAGGTGCAGTAATCTGTAAGATGCTCTGACAGTTGTTGCTTAAAGCTAGTGAGGGAGATAAGTGTTTCCAGTTTCAGAGATTTTTGCAGTTCGTTCCAGTCACTGGCAGCAGAGAACTGGAAGGAGAGGCGGCCAAAGAAAGAATTGGTTTTGGGGGTGACCAGAGAGATATACCTGCTGGAGCGTGTGCTACAGGTGGGAGATGCTATGGTGACCAGCGAGCTGAGATAAGGGGGGACTTTACCTAGCAGGGTCTTGTAGATGACATGGAGCCAGTGGGTTTGGCGACGAGTATGAAGCGAGGGCCAGTCAACGAGAGCGTACTGGTCGCAATGGTGGGTAGTATATGGGGCTTTGGTGACAAAACGGATTGCACTGTGATAGACTGCATCCAATTTGTTGAGTAGGGTATTGGAGGCTATTTTGTGGTGTAAGTAGTAGATCTGTACCAGTACAGAGGGAGGGATCCTGAGAGGAGTGGTGTGAGTAGTAGATCTGTACCAGTACAGGGGGAGAGATCCTGAGAGGAGTGGTGTAAGTAGTAGATCTGTACCAGTACAGGGGGAGGGATCCTGAGAGGAGTGGTGTAAGTAGTAGATCTGTACCAGTACAGAGGGAGGGATCCTGAGAGGAGTGGTGTAAGTAGTAGATCTGTACCAGTACAGAGGGAGGAGTGGTGTAAGTAGTAGATCTGTACCAGTACAGAGGGAGGGATGCTGAGAGGAGTGGTGTGAGTAGTAGATGTGTACCAGTACAGAGGGAGGAGTGGTGTAAGTAGTAGATATGTACCAGTACAGAGGGAGGGATCCTGAGAGGAGTGGTGTAAGTAGTAGATCTGTACCAGTACAGGGGGAGGGATCCTGAGAGGAGTGGTGTAAGTAGTAGATCTGTACCAGTACAGAGGGAGGAGTGGTGTAAGTAGTAGATCTGTACCAGTACAGAGGGAGGGATGCTGAGAGGAGTGGTGTGAGTAGTAGATGTGTACCAGTACAGAGGGAGGAGTGGTGTAAGTAGTAGATATGTACCAGTACAGAGGGAGGGATCCTGAGAGGAGTGGTGTAAGTAGTAGATCTGTACCAGTACAGAGGGAGGGATCCTGAGAGGAGTGGTGTAAGTAGTAGATCTGTACCAGTACAGAGGGAGAGGCCAACAAGTGATATATGTTTCAGTAAGATTGTATTTTTTAGCAATTATAGCAATGGTTATCAACTGAACTGCAGGGATGTAATGTAAATCGCAGAAAATTGAGGTTGTGGTGGCAACTGCAGAGAGGTTTATTTTGTTGTGCGAGACTTGACGTCAGAAGAGTTACAGTATGTTAAGTGGTTGTGTCTCATCTTTTCAGGCTGTTGGTAGGACTAAGTATATTTAAAAAGTGGTGCAGTGTGGTGGTTTATTTTTATATTGTTTATTATTATTATTATATACTTTTTTTGTAAAGTGTAGGTTTAGATGGTAGGGTATTTGTTGATTTCAAATTCAAATCAAAATCAAATTGTATTGGTCACGTATGCATTGTTAGCAGATGATAATGCGAGTGTAGCGAAATGCTTGTGCTTCTAGTTCCGACCATGTAGTAATATAACATAACCATTTCACAACAACTACCTTATACACACAAGTGTAAAGGAATGAATAAGAATATGTACATCAAAATATATGAATGAGCGATGGCAGAACGGCATAGGCAACATGCAGTAGATGGTTTAGAGTACAGTATATACATATGAGATGATTAATGTAGGGTATGTAAACATGAAAGGCGAAGCGAGGCGGCCATCTCTGTCCGCGCCGGAAGTTTTAAGAGGGATAGGCCAAAACAAATTCAAACAAATAAGGTACTTATACTCCAGTCTACTAGGTGGCGGTAATTCAACATTAATTGGTTGCCAACCGCCTTTAAACCTCATCGAATAAGATCTTGTGCCCTATCGTTTAAGTTGCATTAAGTAGCCTCCTTACCCATTGGTGGCGCTCTAGCTATCCTATTTGGTAAGTTTTTCAGTTTGTGTCGTTCGTGTATTTTTCCTTGTTCTCTGGCCACTGCGCGCATAGACAGAATGCCGTCGATTGAATACGACGAGTGAGTTCTTCAATACATATATAATGATTATCGTATGTATCATGTGTTTGAATTCTCAAAAACTGTGTGTTAATCTTTCTTTATAGTTCCAAGCCCAGTTGGGCTGATCAGGTTGAAGAGGAGGGGGACGAAGGTAAGAAGCGGGCTAACATTAGCTTGCTAGCATTGACGTTAACTTGCTAGCTAAACCGGGCGATTTCCACGTGTATTTTTGACTTCCATTATAGTCGTTAGTCTCTCTGTCACACTTCGTAGTCAGTAAGACAATTTTTGTGATTTGTCAGGGAGTGGACTAGCCCCCCCCCCCCGTAAAGTTAGTTGGCTAGCTAGTAAGTAACCTTGGTAGCTAGATAATGTTTGTCTGTCAGGAAAACAAAGTCTAGTCGTCATGCTGTAGTTGGCTTGCCTTAGTTGGTGGTAGGCAGCTAACAATCCACTAACAGACAGCATCGATATTATTGTTAACTATCAGGGCCTTATTTGTGTGTTGTCATCCCCACCACCAGGTACCCTACCCCCTCTAAAAGAAACCGTCAAGGGAAATATCAAAACCATCACGGAATACAAGATCGATGAGGATGGAAAGAAGTTCAAGGTACTTTTTGTTATAATACTCATCCAAATAGGAGAGTGGGTTTCTTGATTCCTTCCCAGACAGTCTACTGCCCCTGATGTCTGAATCAGATGTAACTAACCAAGAAATGAACATTTGTCATTTGTGTTATAGATTATTCGCACCTTCAAGATTGAGACTAGGAAGGCCTCCAAAGCTGTTGCCAGGAGAAAGGTCAGTGTTTTCTTTTGGAATTTAGCGCAATCTTAACCTTTGGTTGCACAACACCCCAGTATTGAGTTTGATAGGATTGTACATTAACCTTTTACACTCGTACCCGTATATGGGTGAGAAATGGCAGATATGGAGGCAGTGGCTGTACAATAATATGCTATGCACGACGTCAGAACTCAGGGTTATTTGTCACATGCGCCAAATACAACAGCTGTAGACCTTACAGTGAAATGCTTACTTACACGCCCTTAACCAATAATGTAGTTTTAAGGGGAAAAAACGAAATAAAACAAATAATTAAGGAGCAACAATAAAATGACAGTAGCGATGCTGTAAACAGGGGGTTCTGGTACAGAGTCAATGTACGGGGGCAACAGTTAGTCGAGGTAATATGTACATGTAGGTAAAGTGACTATGCATGTATAATAAACAGAGCAGCAGCTTAAAAATGGGGGTGGGGTAGGGATAATGCAAACAGTCCAGGTAGCCATTTGATTAACTGTTCAAAAGTCTTATGGCTTGGGGGTAGAAGCTGTTAAGAAGCCTTTTTGACCTAGACTTGGTGCTCCGGTAACGCTTGCCGTGCGGTAGCGGAGAGGAGAACAGTCTATGACTAGGGTGGCTAGAACCCTTGGCAATTTTTTGGGCTTGTCAGAGGAAGGCTCCAAAAATGACCAGGGGCTCCAACCACCCTATTCATAGGTTGTTCTCTCTGCTACCACATGGCAAGTGGTACCGGAGTCTAGGACAAAAAAAGCTTCTTAACAGCTTTACCTGGGTGTGTTTGTTTGGTATTGTGAAGATGATTTTCCGCTGAATAGGCTTCTGAATTGCACTCATGACACCAACACTACGATCGACTTCTCCGAGTTGCCTTGTAAAAGCCTAACATTAAGATCATATTTTATCATTTAGCTAGTTATGTTGGCAATAGAACAGGCTTTCAAATGATGCCCATCTGACCCATATTGTGATTTATAATGGATCATTTTTGTATTGCGTAAACATCAACAGTAATTGGGTAAAGGCAGGGATGCAGGGCGGTGTTCCAAACAAAGTAACTGCACGTGTGCTTCCTCAAGTTCCTCAACTGCACAGATTGGAGAGCTCAAAAATGCACCTTATAGTCAAAGAATCTTTGAGTCATAAAAGTGCATTAAAATTGCTTGGGAACTGTTCACACTTTAGAGTGGTGTGGCCACCTGAAAACACCAGTTAGTCCTCACTCAAACACTCGTCATTTTTTTGTTATTTTGTTGCACGTACCCCAAGTTTTCCACACACATTCTTTTTTACTGAATGTATCCAGAAAAAGTTCAGATTTCGTTATTAACAAATGCGTCAAAAAGTACAGTAAATGTAAAATGCACATAAAATCAACAGTGTAATGTTTGGATTCAGTCATGTGTATCATCTCCAAAGTGTTCTTTCAGTTGCTGCCATGGTCATGCATATCCTTATTCACATTTCAATTTAGCCCTATCCATATAGGCCAATTCCCACGAGTGTAAGGGGTTAAAAAGTGAAGGTATTTTGATTTAACATTGCTTTTCTATCCCTGCCAATCAGAACTGGAAGAAGTTTGGCAACTCTGAGTATGACCCACCAGGTCCCAATGTTGCTGATACCACAGTCAGTGATGATGTCTTCATGGTGTTCATCTCTAGCAAAGAGGTGAGGAGAAGCTGACCTAGTATTGTTCTCTTTGAGCCATCAGAGATCTCCTGGGAAGGAATTGCCTCTTCATATCTTCAGTCGCAACAATCCACCAGTTCATTTGTTTTTATATGATCCTAGTTCATTGTCACCTTTTTAGTTCTGGTATAAATCAGTATGTAATAACCTGAATCCTTCTCTCAGGACCTGAATGCCCAAGATGTGGAAGAGGACCCCATGAACAAGCTGAAGGGACAGAAGATAGTGTCCTGTCGAATCTGTAAAGGAGACCATTGGACCACCCGCTGCCCCTACAAGGACACTCTGGGTCCCATGCAGAAGGAGCTGGCCGAGCAGCTGGGCCTGTCCACTGGAGACCCGACGAAGACTGCAGGAGGTATTGTCATAATTGCCCATAGCTTAGAAGTTATATTGTGCTGTAAATGTACACAGTCATGATTGTGTTTAACATTTTTGTTAAATGGACATCACTGATGGATATTTTTTTTAAACTTGGTTTCAGACGAGCCTGAGCCTGCCGCACCAGCTGCAGGGAGCAAAACTGGGAAGTATGTGCCCCCCAGCCTGAGGGACGGCAGCACACGTAGAGGAGAATCCATGCAACCCAATCGCCGTGGTGCATGTACGTATGATTTGACTCTTCCTGTTTTCTATAAAAAAAGATTTAGTTTTGTTTTGGGTAAGTCAGTTAAGAACAAATTCTTATTTACGATGACGCCCTATCGTATGCTCAATCACGGCTGGATGTGACGCAGCCTGGATAATAAGGGGCATACGAGTCTATAGACCTCAACACCGTAGTCTCTTGATGTCTGGACTACACTCGTAGTCCAAGTTCAGCATGGAGCAGTCCAATCAGAGATTTAAAACATTTCTCTGGATTTCATTGGGGTAATTCCAACAAAGCCAGGCATAACACAAACCTAAACTGTAACAAAGTGTGTCTATCCTTCTACAGCTGATGACAACGCCACCATCCGTGTGACCAACCTGTCTGAGGACACACGCGAGACGGATCTGCAGGAGCTCTTCAGGCCTTTCGGCTCAATCTCCAGGATCTACCTGGCAAAGGACAAAAACACAGGCCAGTCCAAGGTGAGAGTAGAAGTTCAAACAGTTAATTGTTTAGAAGTAGTGTAGGGAGCATTTACTGGTCTTTCAGAAGTTCAACTGGTTGTCATGTTGGAATTGTTTGCCTTCTAACAGCCTCTGATTGTCCTTCAGGGCTTTGCCTTCATCAGTTTCCACCGCAGGGAGGATGCAGCCAGAGCCATCGCAGGAGTGTCAGGATTTGGATACGATCATCTTATCCTCAATGTGGAATGGGCCAAGTGAGTATTGTTTTAGACTTATGGGAAATTCATGTCAGATGGAGCACTTGTATGCCTATTCAGTGGCTGTTTAAAATCTAGATGCTTCACTAAATTGCATCTTTTCTCCTCGCAGACCATCAAACAACTGAGATGACATTTCAGGAGGAATGCCAGATTTTGTTCATGTAGTAAGATGTGGCTCTGAATAAAGACTTGTCATTCTGACTGCGGATCACTCGTTTGTAGGTAAATCGTCATGACATTTCATCAGATACTGTTTTAAAAATCTCAAGTTACATACATGGTGAGTAGTGAAATGCTTCTAGTTCTGACAATGCAGTAATAACCAACAAGTAATCTAAAAATTCCAAAACTCTTTTATGTACATATTCTTTATCCCCTTACACTGTGAATGAGTGATGGCATAGGCAAGATACAGTATCTTGTGTTCTGACATTGATACAAGGAACTGCCATTTAATAAGAGATTTATTTGAAATATTACAACATAAAAACTACATACGGTTAAAATCACATTTAAAAATCATAAACATGGAATGGTACTGCAGACTGGCCAGCTCATTTAAAAAATATGAGACGCTTCTGTGGCTTGGTGGGCTTCAGAATCTCCGGGGAATTTGATTCTCAGTGGAAAGGGGATTGGAATAGGGCCGGGCACTAGTCCGACACCTCCATCTTCTCCTGCTTCCCATTCTCTGAGGGAGGAAAATTACATTCATAGTATGGATACCGATGACACGCTTCCCATCCACATTAAAGCCACCATCAGTAATTCATCAAAATGCCCAAATAGCAGTAACTACCACAGGATGCACTTTGAGCAGGCCTAACCTTTCTCATTCTCTTCCTTGATCCGCTCTAAGACACACTTCTTGATCTCTAGTCCAATGGCTCTGGAGAGTGGTGGAGGAACAGCGTTGCCAACCTGGGGGGGACAAAAACAGTCACTCAAGGCATTTTCTAGTAGGGGATTGAATTATTGATGGAGAACAGAGACCAAGTCCAGTACCTGTCTGTGTTTGTCTAGAACATTTCCAAAGAAGCGGTAGGTATCAGGGAAGCCTTGAGACCGCGCACACTCTCTCACACTGACCACTCTGTGCTGCTCTGGATGCAGGACACGACCCTAAAACATGACAGGACATTTAGTACCCAAAATTACAGCTCTGCAGGAGGGAGACCAATACATTTCTGTAGACTAGTTATTACATGGCTGTGTCCTAACCATTCATCAATTCTACTAGAGCTGGTACAGTATTAGATTTTACCTGCTTGCCCATGGGCTCAGGGTTGGTAACGGTGGTGCTGAAGAAGCCATCCCACTCCAGCCTGCCGTAGAGGCCGGCCCAGTGGTTGTGGCGGTTCCCCGTGTGGGGCAAACACCAGGGGATCAGAGTGTTGAACTGCCTGTCAGCAGGGTCACAGGGAACCCCTAGAGGACAGGACGACAATCAGAACATGTCGTCTACAGACATTACAAACCCTTGGATTTGCCATCCAAATTACTTTGGCCATCTGAACTGAAAAGTGCTATAAAAATGAACAGGTTAAGACTATGTCAGAGTTATGAACACTCCAAGCACCCACTGTTTTAGCAAAGAGGCTAACTTGATTAGGTTGCTCGGTGTTGAAGGTTGCTATTGTATTTCAAATGGAAACAAATTAAATCATTAAGCATTTAATAACATCTGTATGGCCTAAATATCCATATAATTTAGTACCTCCTGAACAAGTACAAACACCCCTCAGCGCTCCAGAGCTGCTGCGGCCATTCTTTTTGTCAGGGTGGGTGTAGCGGAGCTTCTTGGATGAGGTCCCGTCCCTCAGCCGGACCTCCATGTTGGGCAGGTCCCTCCAGTCAGAGCCAGGTGCTAGGGGGATGTGCCTCATGCGGGCCGCTACAAGGGCACTCAAGTCCTGGGAACCAAAGAGGGACTTAATTGGTTTCAGGGAAAGCCATCGTCCACCCATCCTCGTGACAGTTCTCATTTAACCAATGTCGCAAGCATAACAGGCACTAAAAATCTGCTCCCCAGTTGTAGTGCTCTTTGCTCCTGTAAAAACCAAACAGCTTTTCACTAAGCTGCACTGAGGCATCCAAGAGACTCCAAAGACAGAGCCACACCTATGGCTGTTCAAACAAGTTACTGCTGAGCCACCAGTTGATTGTAACTATGAGGCAGCAGCTGTACCTTGCAGATGTGGTCTTTGAGGATGGGCTGGTACTGTGTGCCTCTGATCTGCCTCTGGAACCAGGACTGGGGCTCTCCGTTGTAGGAGATCTCCAGAGCAGACGCTCCGTTGCGGATCTCTGGCAGGTCAGACATGGTGTCCCTGACTGTGATGGTCCTGTACACGCCGCCATTACCTCTGAAACAGGAAGGAGCAATCAGAAACTAGACAACCCTCGTCCTTCACATCACAAGCTATACAACCACACACTTTTACATTGACTGGTGGCTGGTTACCGTGTGACGTTGCTGAAATATTTCTTGTCGTCCACCACCACATTGAGAGAGCATGCCCGGGGAGCGAACACATGTAGGGGCTCTGGGTAACGAGGGAGCTTCTCCCCAGGCGCGGCCGCCAGGATGATGGCCCTGCGCCGCGTCTGAGCTACACCGTACTGCCCAGCCTTGGGAGGAGTGGACAGCAGAGGTCAAGCTTATCCCATGAATGACTTTCACAATTACTAAAAAACATTGCGTTCAATCAATTAGAAAGAAACACGTCAGCTTAAGTGAACTCACCTGAAGGACTCCGAATGTGCACTGATAGCCCATGCGGACAAGACAGCGGAGAGTCAGTTTCAGGACCATGGAACTTTTGAAGGAGACAAAGTTCCTCACGTTCTCAAGCAGGAAGAACTTGGGTCTGTAGTAGTCGCAGTAACTATAGGAGAATACACGTTAGGGGAAAAGTATACAACTACACCGCAACCACTTAAGACTGGAGCTTCTGTACTCGGACAGATCAATAATATAACCCTACATATGTTTAACTGACCTGAGATAAGACACCACCAGAGAGTTTTTGAATTTGGAGTAGGTTCTGGAGTTGAAGCGGTTCATGCCGCTGAAGCCTTGACAGGGAGGGCCTCCACACAGCATCTCCACGTCTCCCTTCTGGGGCAGCCGCTGGCCCAGGGAGTTGGTCTTCTCTCCAGACATCACCAGCTTTAACAGCACATTGCAGTCCTCTGTAAACACTGTGGTGCCCGGGTTGTTCAGTCTGAAGGCCTGGGCTGCTGGGTCCCACATCTCGATAGCCCACAGAGTCTCAGCGATACCTGACAGGTAGGAGCAACAACAATTTGCAGTCACTATGTGGCCTGACAAACACTTAACATTGCCCTTGTGACAAATTCTACCTGTATATTAAAAAAGTTCAAGACATTTCCCAAGCTGTTGAAGTAAAGAAACTACTAACCAGCTTGGTGGAAGCCTTCAGAGAGCCCACCGCAGCCAGAGAACACATCCAGGGTACGAAGTTTGGGCACCTTGGGGTCCTGAGGCTCCTGGTCTGGAGGCTCCTGAACAGAAGAAGACTTCCCTTTGCCTTTACCTGGAGGGCAGGGGGTTTGGAGCCACAGTTACAACAGTAGTCAGAGAAGCCTCATGACAAGCCTAAACCTGTAATAGGCAAGAGGACATTTCAAAAGGAGAGAACTATGTGACTGGCAATAAGTACCAGAGGAGAGTAGTTACCTTTGCCCTTCCCTTTCCCCTTGCCCTTGTTCACAGCAGAGCGGGCATGGTTGGGTGGGTCCTCAAAGCTCTTAGACTTCGCATTATAAGCCTTTGGGTGAGAAGGAGACCGATATTACCATCTTGAGCAAACTTCCTCAAATGAGCATCTCAGCTACTTAGCATGCAAGATTAATATGGGAAGTTAAAGTCGCTCAATTGTTTCTCATCTAGTCCAGCCTCACCTCAAGGAAGTAGAATCGGTCAGGTCCACCTGAGGAGAAGTCCTGAACTGTCTCGTTCAGGTCCTCTCCGTACTCCACACGACACCGACCCAGCACCTCCGACATGTTGACTGTCACTTCCTCATCACTCCAGTACAACTGGTTGATGTCTGTGTGGTAACCTGCCTTCGCCCCCTTGTGAGTGTTCTCAGGCCTGAGAGGGTGAACATTAAGAGTAAAGTAAAACCACAGAATACTAAATTATAGACATGCATATATTGGCACCAGTTCACCTCCTTACAGTGAAGAGATGCATTTTAGGCTGAAATTCTTATTGTACAAAAGTCACTAAATTTGACATGGATCCAAGGGGTTCTTTGCAGTGCTACCATGACATTTGACTTGGGTGCTCACCTGTAGAACTTGTACAATCGCAGTTTGACTTCAGACACGTCAGCCTTCCCGTTGCTGCGTCTGTGGCAGAAGATCTCCTTGATGCGTCCCACTCTGAAGGGCTCGGGGGCATCCAGGTTGGAGCCCTTGATGTAGTCTGAATGCTTCCTGTAGTACTCTGGGTACAACTCCTCATCCACGTCCTCCTTCCTGTGAGGACGCTTCACTGGACTGGCTGCCTTCACACTGAGCACAACAAAATGTTATGGTGAGATGTATATATAAATACGTTTTTCAAAAGCTGATGTTGAATTTGCCAACACTAGGATTTGCCTGTGGTATTGAATCTTTCAGCAGAGACCCCAATTTTGCACCAGAATCTCTAGGGACCCACCCCTCCAAATCTAACGACAAACTCAATAAATTTAGATTTACATCAAATTATCTTCAATTCATAAGATTCATCCCTTATTAACAGATCTTTCCCCAAAAACATTTGCATACTGTCCCATACAATAACCTGTCCTCTTAATTTGTTACAATAATTTGTGTTGTCGCGACCCCACCGCAATTACCCCATGACTCCGACTATGAATATCACTGATGTAAGAGAATCAACAAGGGGCTTTGCATCCTATGCAAATCATGAACGTGGAAGGTGTTCTACGATGTGCTCGCGGAGCCAAACTAAAGTGCCACGGAGTTGCATTATTGTCCAGAGAATGCAGTCCAGAGTTATTTATGCCCGTTATAACAAGGCTATAAATGAACACATTTGCCACTAGAAGTGTTTTCAACATCCACTGAAGTAGATAGCAAGTTCACGAGATCACTACATTAGTTGCCTTGGTGACTAAGCAAACAGACTTGCTAGTTTAGCAAACCAAACATACCAACCAGAAATAAGTATTCAACAACGCCATGTATAAGCGTCAGTATTCCTGGATGTTCCACTCACCTGAAGTTGTATGCATCAGGGGGCAGGTAGCAGCTGTCTCCCACTCTGAACTGCTCTCCCTTCAGGCAGGCCAGAGCATATAAGGCCTTGGAGTCGTGGTCCTCATCCTTTATGGGTTCAAACACCCGAGGAGTCTCCTGTTCTTCCCTCTCCTCAGCCCTACTACAGCTGGCACAGAAGCTGAAATACAGGACACGGTAACCCAAGACAAACTTATTAATCCTCCTATCAAATGTCAAACACTTAAAAGATTCAGACATTGCAAAGTCAAATTCAAGGACTTTCAAGCACTGAATTGTAATTTGAAGAGCTCAATTTGTATTGAATTGCAGTATAGAAGATAAACAGCATCACCACTTGACAAGCCTTTCCAAAGGCACTATGCATTGGAATTCAACATTTTGCCATTTGAGATGTAGGGAATTGTATCATGTTTCTCAAACAAAAAAACATCCAAAATGTCCCTTTGTATGGCAAGCCACATTTGATGTCAAAATAACCGGTTAATAGTTTTAAAACACCAGTTAATTGAAATGGCAGGAAAGAAATGCAAGTCCACATCAAACTACTCCAAAATTAAATCATTGGAGCAGAAGAGCTTATTTAAAAACCTTGGCTACAACTAACTTCAAAATTACTTTTCAATAACCACATGGAGGAAATGTCAGCTTTAAGGTATTCCAGTACTCGATTTTCAGAGCTCCAAATGTAAGTACTTGACAGCCCTATCAGCGCTTTAAATGTCAATTTTGACTCACTTGTACTTGCAGTCCTCTTGGGGTGTGAAGGTGGGCGGGGTCTCAAAGCGGGCACAGTCTCCTTCATACCACAGCTGGTAGAAGAAATTCTTCCCATTGTCATCGTCAATCACCTTGATGTCCTCTACCATGCCACCCTGGAAACACAGTGGTACGAAATACATCAGTGATGAGGTGCATGGAGTAGTAGCTGAATAGACAATTGGCATGACAAGGACTGTAGGAGTTGGAAAGACAGCATGCACAGACCTGGGACCAGGCTGGCAACTCCGCTTAAAGAGCGATAAACCCAATGAATTCTTACCTCCATGAACCAGTTGTCTGAGGGGGCCTTGTACATGACGTTGACCTTGCCCTCTATGTAGCTCAGCTGCATGTCTTCACAGTCCTCAACCAGGAACAGTTCCAGAGGGTCAGAGGACTCCCCCAGTACAGTATCTGTACCACGGCAAAACCAGTGGGCATGAAACCACTTCCCATTGTTATCCTCCCACAGAGATGTGATCCTGGAGATCCAAGACAAGACTGTCAACCCCTGAGCCAGACAGAAACCAATAGAAGAGGCCAAGTCAAGATTCTTAAACTGCTATAAAACCTACCTGGCCAGGTAGAGCAGGATTGATGGGTCATCAGAGCTGACAGAAACACAGTCTCCCACTTCTAGCACCTCATTGTCCATACGCGCCTTCATGTAGTACTGCTTCTTCCCCTCAGTCTGAACATAGGAGGGAGAGAACCTTTATCCCAAGTCAGTCAAATTACATACACATTTTGATATTACAAGTCTAGTGTACTAAGGGATATTTTGACCAGTTTGAGGTTAAGAACTTCCTACAACACGAAGGAGTACATACTTTGATAGAGTCTCCAACCCAGGTCATCTTGCCATTACTCTGCTTCTTAGTCTTGGCCTTGGACACCTTCTTTGAAGGGGCCTTTACAGGCAATAACTCTTCCTCCTCTATGTTCTCATCATCCTCAGCTTCCTTTACTGCCAGGTTGGGGCATCTGGTGGGGTAATTACATTGATAAGAGAGCAGATCACATTAGCCAATGAGTTCAAGCCACCATACCTACAACATAAGCTCCCAATTTGAAATAAAGGGCTCTGAAGAGGTTCATTAGCTGGCTAGTGGAACCACTTCCCCAGTTCCACTCCATGGCCCAGTTCACACTTAGTGGCAGTTTTTTTTTATGTTTGAGAGAGTGGAGTTTGTTTTAACAGCCTCAGAACTGTTTATAGTGTTTTTCCAGAATGAATTCATGGGAAGGAACAGTGTTCTGGAACAAAATGTTATGAGTGTTCAGAAACAGCCATGGCATGAACCATTTACCCAGGCAACTAAGGGGCACTAAAGATCAGCCAACTTACCTCCTTTTCTGACAAGCCTGCTTGCTGCGACCACTACCCCCAAACTTGATCATGTCCTTGCAGGCTGAACACTTGCCACAGTCTGGAACGAGGCAAACCTGTAGACAGAGGAATAAGAACATGAGTGTTTTAAACTAGGGCATACCAAAGCTACATCTAGACTTGGTTTCCTCTATCGTAGCCACTCCTCTTTCACCCCCAGCTGCCAAACTAACCCCGATTCAGATGACTATCCTACCCATGCTAGAATACAGTTGTAACTTACAGCTCGGCCGGTACGGGTGCTCTTGAGCGGCTAGATGTTCTTTACCATTCGGCCATCAGATTTGCCGCCAATGCTCCTTATAAGACACATCACTGCACTCTATACTCCTCTGTAAACTGGTCATCTCTGTATACCTGTTGCAAGACCCACTGGTTGATATTTATTTATTTATAAAACCCTCTTAGGCCTCACTCTGCCCTATCTGAGATTTCTACTGCAGCCCTCATCCTCCACATACAACACCCGTTCTGCCAGGCACATTCTGTTAAAGGTCCCCAAAGCAGTCATATCCCTGGGTCGCTCCTCTTTTCAGTTCGCTGCAGCTAGGGACTGGAACAAGCTGCAACAAACACTCAAACTGGACAGTTTTATCTCAATCTCTTCATTCAATGACAATATGGACACTGACAGTTGTGGCAGCTTTGCATGATGCATTGTTGTCTCTACCCTCTTGCCCTTTGTGCTGTTGTCTGTGCCCAATGACTGTACCATGTTTTGTGCTGCTACCATGTGTTGCTGCCATGCTGTGTTGTCTTAAGTCTCTTTATGTAGTGTTCTCTTGTCGTGATGTATGTTTTGTCCTATATTTTTATGTAATTCATTTTTAATCCCAGCCCTCGTAGGAGGCCTTTTGGGAGGCAGTCATTGTAAATAATAATTTGTTCTTAACCGAACAGGAAACCAATTAGTTGCATAAGAGTTGAACTAGTTCGCTTGGCAGAAGGTTTGCACTTATTCAAAGTAAAATTAAATAAGGCTCCTCCAAGTCTTGGCTCAACCTCATTCAGATCGGCACTTAGTAAGTTACCTCACAGACACCGCAGCGCTGGCGTTTGATTCCGCCATCCTTCTCATTCTGATCAATCTGGTCAGAGAAGAAAGTGTCAAAGATCTTGTAGACCAGCTTGGTGGTAGTCGCTCTAGTGGGCCCTCCTTTGCTGTCCCTCTCAATCTTGGTGGGATGGCGGATGGCCTGTCTTCTAGCAGCTCTCCTATGAAGGCAAAGAAGCAGGTGGTTGGGTGTTGGCCCAATGCAATCAATTATTATAATATTAGTATAAAATGTAGTAATGCTGTGTTCAAGCTCTCGACAGCCAAAGCAGCCATGCTTTTAGTAGGCATGCAGATTTCTTTTAATGACAAACAGCGCAAATTGAGATGAGCTATACAGTTCACCAAATTGCTCTATGACAACACATTTGTTGCAATGCACACCAAACAAGCCAAGGATATTTTCAGACCGAAGGGCTGTAGAATACCTACCAGTACAACAGCATGCTGCATTAGGGAATGTCAAGAGGAGTGTTAAACACCAGGGATCAGAGGGAACAAACAGCAGGGAGACAAACATAACCCCCTTTATTGTCCCCAACACAAATCCACATGTGAACATACACAGCTCTGGTGGCTGGACCTTTAACTTTACGGTTTGAACATAAAATAAACCACAGCCAATTAAGACTGAAGTGCATCTTCAATCCAGCTATTGACCGACAGTCTGCCATTTTAACTTCATGCTAAGAGTTAAGATTCTCTTCCAGCCACACAGCCTAGTGAGAAGCAGACAGCACTACGGGTGGGGGGGTGCTTATAAACAGCAAGTCTGTTGCAACATCAGACAATACCAGGTCCTATCATTACCTCTTTCCCAGGGTGACCCCAGCCAGCTTGATCAGGTCCCTCATGCAGGGGGTGACTATGATGGGCTGCTCGTCAGAGTCCCCGGCCTCGTCGTAGCTCTCCACCTGCTCCACCACAAACTGGGCGTGGCGCAGCAGTGTGTCCTCTGTGAAACGGTTGAAGTTCAGCCCAGCAGGAGGCACTGTGGTCTTAGGGGCAAAGAGGAGAGCTGGCGAGTCAAGTCAGTGCTGAAGCTGATGTTGCCATGTGTGAAGATTTGGGCCATTTTCGTGAGACACCGAACAGAAAAATAACTACCTGCACTTATCCAATAATAAACTGTAGTGGCAACACTGAACATTTTGCACTAATAAACAAGACCCTAGTCAAGCATCTACACCAAAAGATCTAATCATTTCACCTCAATCTTGTTGAGGAGGTCCTCATAGCTGACGTCAGGGTTCTTCTGCAGGAACTCCACCACCATCTTGCTCATGTAGATCTTCTCCTGCATCACAGCGAAGATGGGGGCGTACTCCTCCCTGGGATCCATCAGGATGTAGTCTGCAAAGGCTGGAGATAGAGAAGACGTCATGGGTTAGAGGTCTGAGTCACTATATACACACCATGAGTATAGGCATTAGGCTAATGTTTTAACGTTCAATCCACTTAAATAAACCTAAAGGAAGCTCTTGATTAGATTACCTGTAGTGAATCCAATTAAGGCTTTCTCTCCTCCGTCAAAACCAGTGATCCACCAGGCGTTGATGGGTCCAAGCTTTTTGGCAGGAACCCCACCTAGAAAAATAGCAGTACAGTAGTTAGCCATAGGTACACCACTCAAGTATATCTTACATCAAATTGTTTAGTAAAGATTGTAAGTCAACTATGGTTGGAGGAAAACAAATATATAAACATTGTTAGTGTGAAAAAGGTCAGGGCCATACCATCCATGCAGGGGTTGTCATCATAGATAGGCTTGACTGCACAGCTGAAGTACAGCTCAACGTTCTTCTCAATGAGCCCAGAGTCAAATGGACACAGGTGGCCACGCTTGTCATAAACACTGCAACAAAGAACAGTTCACCTTCACCAAGGTGACAGCAAAAAAACATGCACTAAAAGGCTGATGTGGTATACAATTTTGAAGGGACAGCATGGAGGAACCACTCACCAGAAGTTGGTAATCTTATGCTGGGGTAGTTCCTCGTAGTTCTCAAAGCCGTCTTCGTTCGAGTCAAACAGAGAGAGGCGCTCATCTGTTAACATTTCTGGCTCATCCAGCTGTAAGTATACAAACAGAATCAAGAAAAGTTATTGTTTAACCAGTCAATCAATTAAACCATAACTAGAATAAATCCATATGGTTTTACTCTATGAAATCCTATTTAGTACAAGTCATCATTCAACAAATATCCAGTTGGCCCTAATGACATGTTAAAATGGCACCTTATCACATTTTCTTTAGTATTACAGCCTCGAGTTTCTCACCGCATTATCAGGATCTCCCTGAAATAACTTGAGGTCCGAGTCATCCAGATACTGCCTGCAGTCTGGACATTTAGGGGGTGGAGTCTGAAACAGGAGATGAGCATCAGTGACACTGACATGGCAACTCTGCTCTGAAATTATATAACAGCTTGAGCACAGGAATGGGCCTCACCTTAGCTGCAGCCACTGCCTTCATTTTCTCACTAGTGGCATCCTCTGCAACTGGCCTGAGAAGAGAGGATAGAGACAGTCAATGCAAATTGAAGGAAGGTTGTGGCCAATTGAAGGGGGAGGTTAAAAGGTGAATGGTCTTACTTATTGTCTGGCTCCACTTTAAAACGCTTCTCTTCTTGAGTCTACAACAGAAAGAACCGATTAGGAGGTGCATTGATTAATAAGAGTAAATCACATGTCTGAGTGACAGGTGCCACACAATAAGATCCTCACCTCCTCTTCCTCTGTGTCCCGGTCTACTTTCTCCTTCTCTTCCCCTTCTCTATTTGTAACCTCTCCATTTGTAACCTCTCCGTTCACCTCGTCAGACTTGCGCTTCTGACTGCAAGGGAAAAGTTTATTCATGAGCAGAATGCATAAGACCTTGAAAGGTTAAGGGAAACATAGGTGAGTTTCTACTCACACTTTGGAGAACATTGATAAGATGGTGGGTTGTTTCCCGGAGACAGAGTTTCTTGTGACTCGGGAACCAGGAGATTCTGGACAACAGTAGAGAAACAATGTTTTACCATTTAAGGATTTGGAATCGATTGCATCCATGTGCCTCAACACTTGGTAATTTCTCAAAATGTACAGTTCTCTAAGATGAGTTTGGGGTTTTACAAGTTGCTTGGTAAAACAATTAGATGGACATCAGAACCAATCTTTCAGAGCATGAGACATCACAGAAAATGGATACTGTATAGATTAATACAGGGAGAAATTGATGTTCCCAGCCACTCCTACTCACTCTTGGGCTCAGAGTCTGACTTGCTCTTCCGTCCTCCCTTGCCTTTGGGGGCAGAAGGAGACTTCATGGCATCAGCCTCTTTGGTGTCCATGATTACTTCTTCATCCTCTTCCTTGTGAGAGTCACCATTTGCTGCAGAGCCATTTGTTTTGCCATTCTTGCAGTTCTGCGCCACAACATCACCATGTGAGCCATTCTCCACACACAGCTCACGTCCCAAAAGGGCCTTCACCTTAGAGAGGTAGCCATCCTGAGGGGAACATGTAGGCCCTGGTCAAAAGCACTGTATAGGAAATAAGGTGCCATTTTGGACAAACCCAAAGATACTATTTCTATGGAGTGAGAGATGGGCCAGAGTGAGTGGATTCATTAGATTGACAGGATGCAGCCACAACTCACCATTGAGATCTGTGAACTCTTCATCTTGGCTTTCAGGCTGCTGAGCTGGTCCTGGGCACCCGGATGCAGGAAGTCCTGCACCAACTTGACCTTTTCTTTGACACGGTCCTATGAGTTAAATAAACTGGTTTAAGACATGCTTTGAAAGGTGCTACCCATCTAAGTTATGTTAAGTGCTTAGCCACAAGCTGTTCACTCACCTATGGTGAGGAAGACAATCGAGCATGAGGTCTTATACCAACAAGCTCCAAGACAGTTTGTAGCTACAAGCCATCAGAATGCTGAACACTAAGCAGCCCTCCACACACATATGCACTCATCCACACAATTTTATGCCACACACTAAATAATGGACAACGTAAACACTTGCCCCCCCCCAATCCCCAAAACAGGTGTAAATATTAGACTGCAGATTGTGCATTCTTGTATTATACTTATGTTAAAAAGTTCATTCTAGTCTGAGCCATTTACTTTCGCTTATATTATTTCTTATTGTCGAGAAGGAACCTGCAAGTAAGCATTTCGTTGGACGATGTATACCATGTGTATCTTGTACATACGACTAACAACTTCACAAAGGGATAGTCATGATCGGCTTTCTGGACATTAATCAACGACGAAATAACATAGAAAACGTAAATAAGTATTTAGCATTCGAAACCAAAATGTCCAACTTGGTAGTTCAGGTCACTCACCTCATCGGAGATCCCATCTTCATCTTTTTCCAACACCTCCAGCCTGTAAACAAACAAAAGTGTTACCCACTCGCTACAATGATCTAAACATGAACACAGTCAAATCCAGCATATTAGCATGGCACAACTTGTTGACAGGTCGCTGACGCTAAATGTTAACGACATCTAGCTGGACACTTAATTGTGAACCTGACTTTATTTTTGAATTCCCATCCTAGCTACTGTACCAAGCATCGAACAAGAAGCCAGCTAATTCATGTCTGTTTACAGCATGATAACAATGTAGATAGCTAACCGTTTTGAGTTGCTAACATTTCACAAATAGTCGATGATAGCAAGCAAGCGAACAACAGTTAGCCAACTAGGAAATAAAAACATGCATGTATCCAATATTGAAGAGAGAGGCAACAGCTGACATGAGCCAAAATGTATTATTTGGCGCCAAATCTATTCCCAAGCACAACGCATCTTTGGTACAGTTAAATAGCTAGACATGGCATAGGACAACCGTGGAAGATGCTAGCTAGCTATCCATCCAGTTAGTAGAGCCGTTTCAGCGTGGCAAAATTAATTCGCAGTATTGTGCGGAATGGTGGATCGTGTGATGCGGTGAGAATTAGAATACCCCATGCCATGCATGTGTGCTTATTTGACAGGACAAATGGTGAACTGAACGCAGTGTGCTGCAAGCTAGCTAGCCGAACATGACAGCACTGTAACATTGCATTTGCGCTAGCTAGCTTGTAACGTTACCTTTTCCTGACATCCACTGGCAGAAACAAGGAGGTATTGGCTGGCATTTCAAGTGTGAGCGTGATAGACTCAAATATAAAACTCGTTTAGATAAAAACAAGAAAAGACAACAAACAATAGTTAAAACTATGTGCTAAAATCAGAGCTCTCTGAAAAACAACGTGTGTGGCATCTGATGAATGCTAGCTATATGCAGTTCAGGCGCGCGGGCCGTCTTTTCGCGCGGAAACCCGGGCATTTTGGGCTTTACCATTACGTTGATGTATAGGTGAAACGCATGGAGAATATGGGATCAAATTTCATTAATACATGTATCTATTAAGGTTTTGAACAAATTTTACATTGATAGTTCAAATAAATTATACATTAGCATTGGCTGTTTGTTTCATAGTATGTTTTCACCTCTATGGAATGTTTTACATTGTTGACTCCCCCATTGATTTGCATACTACAAAACTTCGTTCACCAAAATGTACATGATTTTTCGAGGGAAATCAAGGAACGACACAAATGCAATCGGATTGATAGTGATAATGGTTGATATATATATATATACATTTGTACTTATCAGAGACATAGCTGGCTTTATAAATGTATTTCTTATGGTGACCTGCTGTACAACTAACGCCTCATGTCCACGAGATGCCGCAAACTCTTTGACATTGAAGTCATTCAATGTCAAAGGAGCAGTACGCACGCTACGTTAGGGATGCCGCACTAGGTGGTGGTGTGTTCTGTGTACCATGCGTTCAATTTTTTCAAAACGCATATGCATCTGGTGGACATGGGGCAACTTGGCAAAAGCACGCGGGGGAGTGGTTTGTTTATTTATGGGTCATTTCAGTGGCAACATAAATTGTATTTGAATTCCATATTTTTTTATTTGTATCTTGAAATTTAATTTTTATTTTATTTTGTAACGCACACATTTTATTCATAAATTGAACTTATTTAATGATTTCAAACCGAATTGAATTAATATTGCATTCAGTTTTACAATTCAATTGAATATTACAATTAAATATTTATATATTTAGTTTCAATGTTGTAGATATTGCATTCACTGTCTGTGTACCTGGTTTGCAAACTATAATTTAAAGTTGGGTGGAGGTACTGTTTATATTTAGGTCCAGAGGCTCCACATTACTTTTGAGCTAATATTTTTTAAAGTAACAGGAGCTCAAGCAGTAGAACATTCGAAATGCTGGTACTCAGCTCTGGTGCGCTCCTGCCGAAGTCAAGCGCTGCAATTTTGCCAGCCAGGAAAGGTAGAGGAGGACAGATTAAAGACTGTTAGCACACTTAGCTAAAGCCTATAGAGACCCACATTTGGAAGTGTCATAATACCCATAAAACCTAGCAGTCAAACGGAAACGGTTCCAGTCGTTTTCCACCATTCATTTTTCCCATAAGGGATTTTAGAAACACTTCAAAATAAGGGATGGAGAAGGTGACTTTTATCAATTTATTCGTCTCCATTTACTCTCAGATTACAACAATTTGCATTAAAGTAGACATCATGAAAGACTACAAATCCCTGCAAGCTCCTGCACATCATCTCTATCGGACACCTTTGCTAACAGGTATTACATCAATTTAAAACTTGCACAAGACAGTTCGCAGAATTGTTCATTTAAAGACAAGTTGCCAATTCATTCATTACTACATGGTAGTTAATCTAGAGATTCTTAGCGTTGCCTCGATTATGCAGTCTCATCCAGATCATCATGGCATTTGTAGTTCATTAGTATTTCATTTTGGGGGATTAAATACAGGCAAATATATTGATAAAAGTCACCTTGTCCTATGGTGATTTACAGTTATCAAAACGTCACACCAGGGTAAGCCTACACAAAACCCCTTATTTTAAGTGTTTCTAAACTCCCCTATGGAGAAAATGAACAGTGGAAAACGATAAGAACCATTTTCCCATTTTGACCACTAGGTTTTTAATGGGTATTATGACTCACACTGGTACTCTATGGATAAATTCAAGAAGTTCAAAAGGACTGCACCCTGCTTGGTTATCAAGTACCGCTTAAAGTACCGGGGCCCTCATTTATCGATGTTGCGAAGAAAAGCTTTAAAAAAATGTAAAGTTAGCAAGTACAAAAAGGTTGGCATTTAGCAATTGCTCGTATGCTTGATTTACACACACCTGTAAGTATTTTGCCTTGATAAATCAGACACGTTCTAAAACACTGAGCTAGTACAAGTGAAGTCTCATTTACATAAAGAACCACCCTAAATGACCATTTATGGTCACAAACCTTCCCTTTAAAGCTGCAAGGAATGCAACTAATTTCTGTTCGCCAACATGGAGAAATCAAAGAAAAAAAAAACTTTTCAGACGCCGAAATAGAACCTTTGATCACCAAAGTGGAAGCAAAACAAGCCATACTTTTTAGAGCACTCAGCAATGGCTTGACAAATAAGATAAAAAATATTGCTTGGGAGCAGGTTAGTGCTGTGGTAAATAACAGTTAATGAAATTAAAAAGAAATGGTTTGATTTAAAAACATATGCCAAAAAAATATTATGATCCAAAAAAGGGATATAAGTGCAACCGGAGGAGGGCAGAGTGACTCTTCACTGTCTGCTATGGACCAGCACATTGGCAGCATAATTGGAGAGGTCTCACATGGAACCCAAACTGGTTGCCATCATGCATAAATGTATTTTGTCGCCAAACGCATGTTAAAATATCAAAACAAACTCTGAACCAATTACATTACGATTAAACCTTTATGGCTATTTAGCTAGCTTGCTGTTGCTAGCTAATTTGTCCTGGGATATAAACATTGAGTTGTTATTTTACCTGAAATGCACAAGGTCCTCTACTCCGACAATGAATCCACACATAAAACGGCCATCGAATCGTTTCTAGTCATCTCTCCTCCTTCCAGGCTTTTTCCTTCTCTTGACTTTATATTGTGATTGGCAACTTTCATAAATTAGGTGCAGTATCGCCACTGACCTCATTCGTCTTTCAGTCCCCCACGTGGGTATAACCAATAAGGAGTTGGCACGGGGGTACCTGCGTCTATAAACCAATGAGGAGATGGGAGAGGCAGGATTTGCAGCGCGATCTGCGTCACAAATAGAACTGACTTCCATTTTAGCCCTTGGCAACGCAGACACTCATTGGCACGCGTGAGCAGTGTGGGTGCAATAATTGAATAATATAGATTTCTAAATGTATTTTGCTACGCGAGCAATGTAGTCAGCCTGTGATGCAGTCCTGAAACAACAAGAAGACATCAACACATCAATTATTGGACTCAAAACAGCAGCTGGGGGATGTATGCAACGGCCTGATATAGAAATCAATCATTGAAAGAACTTGTTGATTGTGTCAAACATGTGAGACAAATTCTGGCGCAATGTAAATGTGTTTTCCTTGTCGATTTGATTACAATATTTGGAAGATCAGATACCTAAACCCGGTGTATGATATTGACTCTGGTCCTCAGTGCCAGGGCTACGGGTGGTGGGAAACACTCCCTCTCATGCATGGGCTCATCAGGTCTCAGTTGGTCATTCAGTGGAATTACATTTTTGATTGCAATGTTGTGGAGCACACTGCAAGCCTTGACAATGTAGAAAACCTAAAAAGGAATTTGCACATTGTATTACATTAATGTAATGTCATTTGAAGATATGTCATTTCATAGGCATATGAAATTGGTATTTGTATTGCAGTGTGCCTCTTGTCCCAGACAAGCACAGCTAACGTCCTTTCAGCAGACCTATGGTGCGCTCCACTGTTGTTCTGGTGTGTGTGTGGGCTTGGTTGTACCTTGCCTCTTGTTGGTTTGAGGGCCCAGGATGATGTCTCTGGTTTTGAATCTGAATTTAGAAAACTGAATCTGAATGCATCTGAGAAGTTGAATAAAGTGCATTCGGAAAGTATTCAGCCTTATTCTAAAATGTATATAACTTATATATATAATATTTTTTTTTTTACATCTAATCAATCTACACAGACTACCCCACAATGACAAAGCGAAAACAGGTTTAGACATTTTTGCAAATGTATTTATTTTTAAACCCCAAAAAACATGATTTACATAAGTATTCAGACCATTTGCTACGAGACTCGAAATTGAGTTCAGGTGCATGCTGATCCATTGATCATTGAGATGTTTCTACAACTTTATTGGAGTCCACCTGTGGTAAATTCAATTGATTGAACATGATTTGGAAAGGAACACACCTCTCTATATAAGGTCCCACAGTTGACAGTGCATCTCAGAGCAAAAACCAAGCCATGAAGTCAAAGGAATTGTCCGTAGAGCTCCGAGACAGGATTGTGTCGAGGCACAGATCTGGGGAAGGGTACCAAAACATTTCTGCAGCATTGAAGGTCCCCAAGAACACAGTGGCCTTCATTGTTCTTAAATGGAAGTACTTCCTCAGTGGTAGGGAGGCGAGCAGGCCAGAGGTGGATGAACGCAGTGCCCTTATTTGGGTGTAGGGCCTGATCAGAGCATGGAGGTACTGAGGTGCCGTTCCCCTCACAGCTCCGTAGGCAAGCACCATGGTCTTGTAGCGGATGCGAGCTTCAACTGGAAGCCAGTGGAGAGAGCGGAGGAGCGGGGTGACGTGAGAGAACTTGGGAAGGTTGAACACTAGACGGGCTGCGGCGTTTTGGATGAGTTGTAGGCGTTTAATGGCACAGGCAGGGAGCCCAGCCAACAGCGAGTTGCAGTAATCCAGACGGGAGATGACAAGTGCCTGGATCAGGACCTGCGCCGCTTCCTGTGTGAGGCAGGGTCGTACTCTGCGGATATTGTAGAGCATGAACCTACAGGAACGGGCCACCGCCTTGATGTTAGTTGAGAACGACAGGGTGTTGTCCAGGATCACGCCAAGGTTCTTAGCGCTCTGGGAGGAGGACACAATGGGGTTGTCAACCGTGATGGCGAGATCATGGAACGGGCAGTCCTTCCCCGGGAGGAAGAGCAGCTCCGTCTTGCCGAAGTTCAGCTTGAGGTGGTGATCCGTCATCCACACTGATATGTCTGCCAGACATGCAGAGATGCGATTCACCACCTGGTCATCAGAAGGGGGAAAGGAGAAGATTAATTGTGTGTCGTCTGCATAGCAATGATAGGAGAGACCATGTGAGGTTATGACAGAGCCAAGTGACTTGGTGTATAGCGAGAATAGGAGGGCCTAGAACAGAGCCCTGGGGGACACCAGTGGTGAGAGCGCGTGGTGAGGAGACAGATTCTCGCCACGCCACCTGGTAGGAGCGACCTGTCAGGTAGGACGCAATCCAAGCGTGGGCCGCGCCGGAGATGCCCAACTCGGAGAGGGTGGAGAGGAGGATCTGATAGTTCACAGTATCGAAGGCAGCCGATAAGTCTAGAAGGATGAGAGCAGAGGAGAGAGAGTTAGCTTTAGCGGTGCGGAGCGCCTCCGTGATACAGAGAAGAGCAGTCTCAGTTGAATGACTAGTCTTGAAACCTGACTGATTTGGATCAAGAAGGTCATTCTGAGAGAGATAGCGGGAGAGCTGACCAAGGACGGCACGTTCAAGAGTTTTGGAGAGAAAAGAAAGAAGGGATACTGGTCTGTAGTTGTTGACATCGGAGGGATCGAGTGTAGGTTTTTTCAGAAGGGGTGCAACTCTCGCTCTCTTGAAGACGGAAGGGACGTAGCCAGCGGTCAGGGATAAGTTGATGAGCGAGGTGAGGTAAGGGAGAAGGTCTCCGTAAATGGTCTGGAGAAAAGAGGAGGGGATAGGGTCGAGCGGGCAGGTTGTTGGGCGGCCGGCCGTCACAAGACGCGAGATTTCATCTGGAGAGAGAGGGGAGAAAGAGGTCAGAGCACAGGGTAGGGCAGTGTGAGCAGAACCAGCGGTGTCGTTTGACTTAGCAAACGAGGATCGGATGTCGTCGACCTTCTTTTCAAAATGGTTGACGAAGTCATCTGCAGAGAGGGAGGAGGGGGGGGAGGATTCAGGAGGGAGGAGAAGGTGGCAAAGAGCTTCCTAGGGTTAGAGGCAGATGCTTGGAATTTAGAGTGGTAGAAAGTGGCTTTAGCAGCAGAGACAGAGGAGGAAAATGTAGAGAGGAGGGAGTGAAAGGATGCCAGGTCCGCAGGGAGGCGAGTTTTCCTCCATTTCCGCTCGGCTGCCCGGAGCCCTGTTCTGTGAGCTCGCAATGAGTCGTCAAGCCACGGAGCGGGAGGGAGGACCGAGCCGGCCTGGAAGATAGGGGACATAGAGAGTCAAAGGATGCAGAAAGGGAGGAGAGGAGGGTTGAGGAGGCAGAATCAGGAGATAGGTTGGAGAAGGTTTGAGCAGAGGGAAGAGATGATAGGATGGAAGAGGAGAGAGTAGCGGGGGAGAGAGAGCGAAGGTTGGGACGGCGCGATACCATCCGAGTAGGGGCAGTGTGGGAAGTGTTGGATGAGAGCGAGAGGGAAAAGGATACAAGGTAGTGGTCGGAGACTTGGAGGGGAGTTGCAATGAGGTTAGTGGAAGAACAGCATCTAGTAAAGATGAGGTCGAGCGTATTGCCTGCCTTGTGAGTAGGGGGGGAAGGTGAGAGGGTGAGGTCAAAAGAGGAGAGGAGTGGAAAGAAGGAGGCAGAGAGGAATGAGTCAAAGGTAGACGTGGGGAGGTTAAAGTCGCCCAGAACTGTGAGAGGTGAGCCGTCCTCAGGAAAGGAGCTTATCAAGGCATCAAGCTCATTGATGAACTCTCCGAGGGGACCTGGAGGGCGATAAATGATAAGGATGTTAAGCTTGAAAGGGCTGGTAACTGTGACAGCATGAAATTCAAAGGAGGCGATAGACAGATGGGTAAGGGGAGAAAGAGAGAATGACCACTTGGGAGAGATGAGGATCCCGGTGCCACCACCCCGCTGACCAGAAGCTCTCGGGGTGTGCGAGAACACGTGGGCGGACGAAGACAGGGGTGGGTGAAGGATAACCTTCCAACAGAACAACGACCCAAAGCACAGAGCCAAGACAATGCAGAGTGGCTTCGGGACAAGTCTCTGAATGTCCTTGAGTGACCCAGCCAGAGCCCGGACTTGAACCCGATCGAAAATCTCTGAAGAGACCTGGAGCGACACTCCCCATCCAACCTGACAGAGCTTGAGAGGATCTGTAGAGAAGAATGGGATAAACTTCCCAAATACAGGTGTGCCAAGAAGACTCAACACTGTAATCGCTGCCAAAGGTGTTTCAACTAAGTACCGAGTAACGGATCTGAAAACTTGTGTAAAAGTCATATTTCAGTTTTGTATTTTTTTTTCATGAGCAAAAAAATCTTAACCAGTTTTTGCTTTGTCATAATGGGGTATTGTGTGTAGATTGATGTGGGGGGGGGGGAAACAATTTAAACTATTTTAGAATACGAATTTCTATCTGGAATAGTGTATATGAATGCGGTGCCGCAGATTAAATAAGCCGCCGTTCTTCATTCATTATCAATGGAGAAAGCTCAAAACTGCGGAGGACAGCAGAGAGGGGGATGGTGGGATTTGTGTGAAGCATTAACACAATCACAAGTTTAAGCACTCGCCGTAATCAGCAGGTTAGGAAGAGTACACAACCATTCTAGGAAGCACTCTGCCACAAATGTGCTAATTTTATATTTTCCAGCTCCAAACAGCGTGGTGGCGAGTCAATAAACAAGTCTAATCTAGGCAGGTAGTGAGGAGCGCACATAACAATACAGGCTCCAGACATCACAAGCCAGCAAAAAAAACACTCGCAAGCACACAACCTCGTGTGATTGATAGCTGTCGGATATATTAGCCACGATTTACAGTTCTTTGTGCAGCTACAAATGTCGAACAAAGTTGGAAATTGTTGCACCTCCCGTCTGTAATTTTCTTCCCGCATGTTTTGCAAATTGCAATCCGTATTTTGTTGATACAGCGTCGTCTTTATACCCGAAAATAATACTTTTGGGTATCATAATTCCAAGGGCTCCATCTGAATTCACCCGCTGGCGTTCCTCTGCACTGCCACACACAATTTGATTGGCTGCTGTCCGATTCAAATAATTGCAGGCGTGTGCAGTAAAATGTCATTAAAATCATCACAGAACCATTGAGCACATAACATAAGGCAGCATCTCTTCATATTTATTTTGGGTAGGACAAATGGAACGAATAGATAGATATAGATATATATTATTTGCATTATGCAACCGAAAACTAAAGTTAATAATGAATGTGTAGAAATAAATGATCCATTAATAAAATATAAAATAATTATATTAATACATACTCAACATATGCCATATTAGTGCTGTGAATTAAAGTGAAATGTACAAGTAAAATTTGTATTTCACCACAAGGTGGCACTAGTTCATTACGGTTGATGTGCAGTGAATTTCTTGAGGCTGAGCGCATATATGAGCTCCTTTGTGTGTGTGTTTTTTTCTGTGCTATATCTATACAGGAATGTGCAGCTGACTCCAAGTGCCTGTATGTTTTAAACTCGCAAGTGTGCAGTCTTGTTTTTCCCAATGTGGATGCCTGTTTGTAGGTGTGGCTGGCATGAGTGTGTTCATGTATTTTTAAGCATATGCAGCTGTTTCAGTTGAGCTTAATGCCTTTTGTGTTCTTCACCTACAGGTTTCTGGACTCTGTCATATCTTCCTGCTGAGCGCGCTGGAAATTATTGGCCACGTTCCCAGCAGCGCAAGGTCATGGCTAAAAGGGATCCAGCTTTTGTCAAATTAACTTCACAAGTAAATTTTAGCATTTTACCAAACAATTTTCCTAACCTTAACCTAAAAGTCTCATAACCTGCTACGTTATACTAACCTGCTGCGTAAATTCTAACCTGCTAATCGGACTTTAATTTGACAAAAGCTGGATCCTTTCTAGCCATGACGGCACCGCAGCATCCTGGGGCTGATTTAGCTAAATGTTCCCACCCAGGAATCCAGGACTTCTGACAGCAACTAGACCAGACTCTCTTTCAAGGCCACACTCCCGTCAGCCTCTCCCGGGCTGTGGCCCAGAGTCTGCCCCCGAGGCCAGCCAGGAACCTCTCCCTCAAAAGGCTGTCTCCCATCTTCCTGGAGCTCCCAGAGAAACAGCCACTCTCTATTAAACGACAATTACTCAAAACTAAGCATGCCACACCCCATTTTCTTTCTCTCCCTCCCTGACCTCTCTCGCCCCACATGGTCACCACTAACATTTCACACAACAGAACTCTTTCTCATGTTAGTCTGGAAGCAGTTAAAACCATGCTGTTAGACGTGAAGGCCAAGGTTAAATGGAGAAAGTATAATGGCAACATTTGAATAGAGCTTTTTCATGTTGAAACAAGTATTTTTTAGACTTTGTTAGAGCATGTTTGGATTAAATATCAGTCTTCGATTACACCTCATGCAGCCATGTGGGATTTTGAAAGATGGCAATAGGCCTGGAAAGTGAAACGTATCAGGACATGTTTTTCTACATGCAATACATGCACAAATATTAACTTTTGTGTGCACACAGTCACTCGTTTAAAAACACACAAAACGCATTCGATTCTTCAGATATTTCATTTATTTTATAAAAAAGGAATGCATTTAAAAAAAAAAAAAAATTATGTACCACTATTAGTGTTTAAGCTGTACCGTTTTGACACAGGCATCGTGCTACTGGACACACAAGACATTCCATACATGAACACAGTTCTTACATACATACATACATACATACTGTACATACTTACATACATAGTCATTCATATATTTATACAAATAATACAGGGTTAGGCAACACATGAATGAAGTGATAGGTATGTTTGCGCTGTCTTTGAAGAAACCCAGGAGAGAGCAGGCAGTCAGGCAATATGGAATCTGCCAAAGTGCTTTCACTATTCCTACTGGTCTGGCCTAGCCTGGAATCTAAACGTATATGCTCAGTTTATTGTGAAGTGAAACAATTGTGTAACAGAGCATATTAGTTTGTATTCCAGGCTAGGGCTCGCTGTCTAACTAGCAGGCTGTAAAAACCTGCATGGAAATATGATGAGGACCAGAAGCGTGGCCAAGTGAGAGTGAGTGTGTGTCTGTACAAAGGCAGATGGGGTTCTTCCCGAACAACAGGAACCGCTTCATGAAACACAGGACTTCCTGCCGTTAGAGGAAGTAGAGTTTATTTAGGCATCTAAGAGAGTAAAGAGGACGACCTCTCGTGTGAAGGGAATGGAGACCCGTGCTCCCCTTTAAACGGGATCTTCTCTCGTTTATGGAGGGGGAGAGGGATTATTGAGATTGGGGGAGATGAGATGTGTCTACTCTGGACGAATCCCATGTCTTCCTGTGTTGAACAGGACACTGTACTATTTTTCAACCATTCTACCTGGACTGGCTTGGGGGGTGATATTCCTGTTATTTTGTTGTGGTCTGTTTTTAAGACTTCGCAGTGAGATTGACCTACCCTGTTTAATCCCACTCTCTGCACATCAATGACAAGTCAATGATCAATAATACTGTCAAAACTAGAGCGTTCTCGCTCCAAACACTTCATACTTACATTCAGGCCCATTCCCCTGGAGCAACGCCCAATAATAACAGAAAGCACATTCTGCCACTTCGTTGCTAGAACGTCGTTAAGACAACAGTCCTGTTGGTTATGGGCTGCTGGGTAGCTGTCATTGAGTGAAATTTATCAGGGCCAACTCACTTCAGGAAATGTGTTTTCTGACTGGGCCTTCCTCTTAGGAAACGTTAGTTACAAAAGACAACAGTAGAAGCGAGAGGGACAGATTTGAGAGAGAGAGAGAGAGAGAGAGAGAGAGAGAGAGAGAGAGAGAGAGAGAGAGAGAATGTTAATGAACAAGCTGAACTTACTGGAGTACACCAATACACATTAGTTCTTACAAAGGAGTTAGAATGTCATGCAATATACGTAAGCAGAGTACTTTTGTTTTTTTGCAGTTAATCAAAGGGATCTATGCAGGTTAATATATGAGGATATATAGCCCTGGTTTAGAGGGGTACTTGTAAGGGTTTTGGCCTGCATGGAGTGCAGTACTGAGTGAGGACTAGTCACTGCCTGGGTGCCTCACGTCTCTCTATATGAGCAATGGCCTATGAGTACTGTATGTATGGATACATATATAATTCACTCAGGGAAACGTCTGTGGTTTAACCTTTCAAGGGGGTGACAGCCATAAACAATCACACAACACTTACATGTCTACAAAGTGCAATATGTGAAAGCTTTACCATTATCAGGGCGCAGTAAAACACTCCAACAACTCAGCATCACGATTATGTATTATGCATATGGTGTCTGTGGATTTGGCTTTCCATAAGAGAGTCCGCATACATGTAAAACAAGCGGACATGCAGAACATGAATTCATGTATCGTTATAATCAAGACTCCCTCAACAAAGATTGTGACTCCACTCTGTGAAAGTCCCTAAGAAAATGTTTAAAAACATTGTAAAAAAAAAAAAAAGAAGGCTCAGCTATGATTGTGAATTCATTGAATAATAGTGAATTCACTCGAGGATGATTGTGTTATCACGCTCTTGTGGTGAATCGGTTGAATGCTGATTGTGAATTCACACAGGTATGATTGTAATGAGAGTCAACGATGTTGTGACATCTCTCCAGACAAACAGACAGACGGTCTTCTATGTGGGCAGGTCTGGAGTGGGGATGGGGGGGGGTCACAGGTGTGCTTTCCTCTTTAAGTCTCTTCACCTGCACACAGCCCCATCACACACACTATCCCTCTCACACACCCAGTCGAACAGACATGCACGCACACACCTTCACATTCAGAAACACACACTGTGCGATTATAGCATTGAGTCAGACACAGGTGGTGCACTCTGCCTGCATGATGGGCGTGGTCTGGTGTTCGTGTTTGTTGGTACAGTGCTCCATAGAGCTGGAGCTCTTGAGGGGCACCAGGCATCGGTCAGCGGGGCGCCCGCTGGTCAGCAGCCCCCAGCAGCACAGCACACGCAGGAACTCTTTTCTCATGTCCTTACTGCGTAGCGTGTAGATCAGCGGGTTGAGTGCCGAGTTGAGCGTGGCGATGCCGAAGAAGATGTCTGCCTTGGAGAGGACGGGGCAGTCCAGCCTGCGGCAGGAGGTGTCCAGGAGGAGGACGGTGAAGGCGGGCAGCCAGCACATGATGAAGACGCCCAGCACGATGGTGACCGTCTTCAGCAGGGCATAGGCCGGAGAGTTGGTGGCCTCCTGGTGGCTGGAGCGCACGATCAGGTAGATGCGCACGTAAAGGATGCCGATAGAGAGCAGGATGATGCTGAAGATGGTGACCACGAACAGGATGTACTTCTTGGAATAGAGGGGCAGCAAGGCCGAGCACTCAGGCAGGTTGTTGATGCAGTTCCAGCCGATGATGGGCAGGCCCCCCAGGAGGATGGAGGTGACCCAGCACGTCCCGATCAGCAGGAACATACGGCACGTCCTGTTGGAGCCGTACACCCTGACCTTGGTGATGGCGATGTAGCGCTCAATGGCGATGGCCAGCAGGCTGAAGACGGAGGCGGCCAGCGCTATAAAGGCTGTGCCCTCCCGGATGAACCACTGCACCGGCACCAACTCAAAGGTCCTCGGCCCTGATAGGAAGATGTTGGCGATGTAGGCTGAGCCGGCCAGCAGGTCGGAGAAGGCTAGGTTCCCGATGAAGAAGAACATGGCGGTGTGGAACTTCTTGTTGCGGAACACGGCAATGAGCAGCAGCAAGTTCTCCAGAATGATGATGCTGCAGATGATGACGAAGACTATGTTGAGGGAGCTGAGCTGGGCCTTCCCGTTGGTGCGCTCCTCTAACTCCTCCCAGGTCATGTCCTTGGCAAACACATAGTAGGCATGGATCAGGGTCCGGTTGTAGTACTGGGAATACTTGCTCTTCATGGCAACAACGGGGTGGCAGAGCACGGTGGCTTTTCGGCAAAGAGTCATTCACACAGTGGTATGGTGACGGTAGAGCTGGTCTGGGCCGATGGTCATTCTCTCAAGAGGAGACGTCTGGGAGACAGGGGGAGGACGCAGGGCAGGCAGGCTGAGGGGAGGGACTGTGCCCGTCCCAGAATCACGTCTCAGTGGCCCAGGAAGCCTGGTTGGGTCACCTGCAGAGAATCAGAGAGACATGGTCAGGATTACCAACAGGGCATATAATAGTGTGCATTGTGTGATTTTAATCAATTATGAGTAGGCATTGGTTGATGATATCATTGGAAACACTTTTTTTTACTGCAAAACATAGAAAAGCACAATTTCCACATATGTGATGTTGGGGTTGATTCAAGTGTCGACTCATCTAGGGGAGACAAAGTAATGAGTTGGTCCGTGTTACAGTGAAATAGTTTATTAAGGTCAGACTTGCTTAAGACACAAATCAGAGCAGTTGTGTGTGTGTGTGTGATGTGTGTGTGTGACTGATTCTTACTGCCATAGGGCCTGCTTTGGCCTGTGAACCTGGGGTGATCAGACATTTCTTAGGGTTCAAAAATAGATCCAATCTGGACAGATCTGGCATCTGCCCTCAGGCACAACTCTCCCCTGAGCATTACACAGAAAGGACTGTGTGTGACCACATGTGCAACTGCTGCAAATACACTGTGTACTTTGTCCCCTTTGCTACATCTCCAGCTAAGCACCCACACAGGCAGACAGTTGCTGCTTTTGTCTGTGCAACAGGATTGGAATGACAGTAGAGAGATAGTGTATTAGTGTTGCGCATTGAGAGACTCAAGGGCAAGGTTTACGTCATCATAATAACCCATCATGAAGAGTTACACTCTTTGACCTGTAATTCCTAGGAAAATCAGTACGAGGAAACATAGGAAACAGAGATTTTTCTTCCAGAACAGTAGCTTAGACAGAGATCACCTGTAGGCTGTAGCCTCAGAACCTAATGGTCCATCAGGCCAGAACAGACAGCAGCTAGGTCTGTCTGTCTACCGAGGATATTCCGCTCACCATTTCTAAGCACCTTGCTGTCAACACTCTGCTCTGTCACACCATCGTTGTGCGGACTGAGCAACATTTAACTCCATTGAAGTCCCTCTCTAACACCAGCATAGCAGCATAGATCGCGGTTCAGCCAGACTAGGGCCAGGGGCAGGCTGCAACGTGATGTCCCCCAAAACACTGGAGGGCATCTCACAACCCTACCAGTAAGTAATCAACAGAAAGATGGGGACTTTCCAGACTTGTGGGAAGTATATTATTAACCAATCTAAAGTGAAAGAAAAAATCTATTCTCATGATCATTGGGTAAGATAGTTGTAAAAAGCCACAGTTGGGTCATAACACTTTAATTAGCAGATGTGTGTCACTGGTTTTCAGATCCACTCTACCCTTAAACATTTACATTCAATAATTAATTCAAAATTAAGCCTTTTGGTCATTTGAATGGTACAGTTTAAAAAATAACTTTCAAACAAATGCATGCAAATAACACACTGGTCCACAAAGAAAGCTTGGAATCAATAGTCAAAAGTCAAAAGAGTGTTGAAAGCAAAAGGAGGGTCTGTTAAAACAAAAATAAAAGCTGTCCAGCAGTAAAGAGGTTCTGGAAAGCTGATTAGAGTCTGAGCCCTTAAATACGACGACGGTAACGAGATGCGTCTGGAGAGCAGCTCATAGTAACCTGATCCTGATGCTTTCACTGCACACCTCGTCTCTACAGCCTGAGCTGCTGCTGCCTGCTTCATTTCCCTAATCTAAACGGTTTTACTGCTGTTTAGGTAGCTAGCGAGGTAGTCTAACTGCCGTCCTGTCTACTGGGCTGTGACAAACCTCAGTGAGGGTGGAGAGAGGGGCTGGGGAGAGTGGAATGAGCGGCGTGCCCATGTGGAATGGTATCTGGACACAAAGGCAGGAATCTGAGACGTCGCTGTGACGCACACAAAACCCTCACACACTCGTGCGCACACACACACACACACACACACACACACACACACACACACACACACACACACACACACACACACACACACACAGATACCAGCACACACAGTCCCCCACATATAAGCCGTCATGGAAGGCTTTCAACGTCATGTGCCAGTCCGTGCACCGTACACAGGAATGAAATGTACTGAACATAGCCCTATACACTCTTTCACATACACCTAAGAGTATATACACTCGACACAGAGAGCGGAGGAGAGCAGCACATGAGTCCAGCTGCGCAGACACACATAGGTTGAACACACACACAGCTGATCTTGGCTACCAATAATAACCAGCATGCTCTGCTGTTTCCTCAAGCAGGAACAAAAGAACAATAGTCTCCTTCGGTGTGGAGGAGCTCTGCCTTCCAGCCTGAATAACACAGCCACACCAAGCCATGCTGGAGTCACTCCGTCCCCGGTCAGACTACTCCCAATAGGGCTGCTGCAACTGTATTAGCTGTTGGACGTGTGCTGATGTATGCCCATTTTATGCTGGGGTCAAATCCAATGTCCCCTCTGTGGAACAATAAAGTTGATTCTATTCAATTAATATATTCCTATTTCCTTATCGGTTTCATAGCATCAGGTCTCCACACCCCCCCCCCCCGGTTTCCTGTGTCCATAAGTAGAGAGAAATCAGGACTTGAGGCTGTGTGCCTCTGCCAGCCGCACCAGTGTAATTACATCAGGTTACATTACTACTGCAGACGGTAATGATGTTGTTATTGGAGGAGTCAATATAAACCAGCTCTCTAAAAACGGCTGAGATTGAACAGAGCAAAGAGGAGATGTGGTGTTTTGGAAGCAGCTTCTTCTTTCCTCTCAGCTCATCTTTCAGTTAGTTCTCTTCAGATTTCTAAGGAGAGTTTCCCAGACTGTTTTCCGACTTGGCTCGTAGACAGCAGCTCAAGTCCCCGTCAGACTGTGCATCGCCGTGGAGACCTTGGCGTGCCACGTGACATCTCCGTGATCAGGGGATTTGACAGCGTGTGAAACCTGATGGGCTGGTTTAGCTGCAGTGCCGTTGTCTCGTCCCTTGATCTGCCCTGTGCCACACAGGCCCAGACGTCTCCACGGCAACTAGCTGACAGACAGGACAAGCGAGCAGCAGACTTCCTGCTTCACTGCTCTGTAGCCCCGAACATCATATGGCACCAGAGAAAGCTGTGCACTGTGTTGACCCCTCATACATCACACATCACTGTCATATCCCTGCTGCTGGAGCCCTAACAGATAAACACATGCTCAGCACCAAGACACACCTTCCTTCCCTCCCTCTCTCCCCTACCTTCAACAACAGGGTGTGATGAGAGTGACTGAGTATATCGGCCTAGATCCAATGAGAGAACAAGTCTGTGTGCCATGTGAGATTCATGTGGCTCCACTGGCAGGTTTTACTCTGGTGCAAGAAGCTAAAGCCTGAGGATTCTGTATTTCCATGGCTGAAGGCCCTACTCTAACCCACATTAGTGTTCAATGGTCTACTGCAGGACCAGGAACCTTGTTCAAACAGTACAGGCTGGAGAATCGTGTCTCCATTGTGAGTGTGTAAAAAGAGAGAGCGAGAGAGAGAGAGAGAGAGAGAGAGAGAGAGAGAGAGCGAGAGAGAGAGAGCGAGAGAGAGCGAGAGAGAGCGAGAGAGAGCGAGAGAGAGCGAGAGAGAGCGAGAGAGAGAGAGAGAGAGAGATGGAAGGATGGATGGATGGAAAGAGTGAGAGGAAATAAGAGATAAAAGGCAGCAGTGAGAGACAGGAAGACAAGCACCAGACATACATTTCTCAGGTGTCATTCAGAGAGACAGGAAATCAAAAAATGCTTCAGGGAGCACATTTACATCAAGATAGGAGCCGAAGACGAATCACCAAACGTGTATGCTCATGCTGCATAGCCTAGATATAGGGTCATTATCAAAGCTATGTAAACTCAGCAAAAAAAAGAAACGTCCCTTTTTCAGGACCCTGTCTTTCTAAGATAATTCATTAAAATTTTAAAAAAATTGAAAAACTTCACAGATCTTCATTCTAAAGGTTTTAAACACTGATTCCCATGCTTCAAATACAAGTGTATTTGTCACGTGAGCCGAATAAAACAGGTGTAGACCTTACAGTGAAATGCTTACTTACAGGCTCTAACCAATAGTGCAAAGAAGGTGAACAATAGGTAAGTAAAGAAATAAAAGAGTAAAAAGAAATTGAAAAATAACAGTAGCGAGGCTATAACAGTAGCGAGGCTATAACAGTAGCAAGGCTATAACAGTAGCGAGGCTATAACAGTAGCGAGGCTAAATGCAGTAGCGAGGCTATATACAGTAGCGAGGCTATAACAGTAGCGAGGTTACATACAGTAGCGAGGCTACAAACAGTAGCGAGGCTATAACAGTAGCGAGGCTATAACAGTAGCGAGGCTATATAAAGTAGCGAGGCTATATAAAGTAGCGAGGCTACATACAGACACCAGTTAGTCAGGCTGATTGAGGTAGTATGTACATATAGGTATGGTTAAAGTGACTATGCATATATGATGAACAGAGAGTAGCAGTAGCGTAAAAGAGGGGTTGGCGGGTGGTGGGTGGGACACAATGCAGATAGCCCATGTGCAGGAGCACTGGTTGGTCGGCCCAATTGAGGTAGTATGTACATGAATGTATAGTTAAAGTGACTATGTATATATGATAAACAGAAAGTAGCAGCAGCTTAAAAAGAGGGGTGGGGGGCACAAAATGCAAATATTCCGGGTAGCTATTTTGATTACCTGTTCAGGAGTCTTATGGCTTGGGGGTAAAAACTGTTGAGAAGCCTTTTTGTCCTAGACTTGGCATTCTGGTAACGCTTGCCATGCGGTAGTAGAGAAACAGTCTGTGGCTGGGGTCTTTGACAATTTTTAGGGCCTTCCTCTGACACCACCTGGTGTAGAGGTCCTGGATGGCAGGCAGCTTAGCCCCAGTGATGTACTGGGCCGTACGCACTACCCTCTGTAGTGCCTTGCGGTCAGAGGCTGAGCAATTGCCGTACCAGGCAGTGATGCAACCAGTCAGGATGCTCTCAATGGTGCAGCTGTAGGACTTTGAGGATCTCAGGACCCATGCCAAATCTTTTTAGTTTCCTGAGGGGGAATAGGCTTTGTTGTGCCCTCTTCACCACTGTCTAGGTATGTTTGGACCATTCTAATTTGTTGTTGATGTGGACACCAAGGAACTTGAAGCTCTCAACCTTCTCCACTACAGCCCCGTCAATGAGAATGGGGGCATGGTCGGTCCTCATTTTCCTGTAGTCCACAATCATCTCCTTAGTCTTGGTTGAGGGATAAGTTGTTATTCTGGCACCACCCGGCCAGGTCTCTGACCTCCTCCCTATAGGCTGTCTCATCGTTGTTGGTGATGAGGCTGTTGTGTTGTGTCGTCTGCAAACTTAACAACGGTTTGATTTGTCTAATCTTAGCAATTTCTTCTCAGCTAGCTACATAGCCGTCTTTGTATCAAAGATAATTGCGTAATTATCGTATTTCGCCGTCCTAACGTAGTCTTCACTAGCCAGCTAGCTAACGTCCACTGATTAGCTGCACTGGAGAAACTATTACACTCAACTGAACGACTTGATTAGTGTAGTGTTAGCTAGCTACATAGCTGTCTTTGTATCTTCGTATCCAAGATAATTGTGTAGTTTAGGTTTAGAGTGTGTAGTCTTAGAGTGATTATCTTAATTTACAGAGGTTAGCTAGCCAGCTATTTGTCGTCCTTAACGTAGGAGACACTGCTAGCTAGCCAACAGCTAGCCAACAGCTAGCCGACGTCTACCGAATAGACTCACAACCCTGTCGCATTCACAGGTAGTATCACATTTTCATTTCATTTCATTACAGTACAACGGTTTGATTTGTTTGATCGTAGCTAGCTACATAGCTAGCTACATAGCCGTCTTTGTATCAAAGATAATTGTGTAGTCTAGAGCGATTTTCTAGGTTAGCTAGCCAGCTATTGTCGTTCTTTTAACGCAACGTAACGTAAACAACACTACTAGCTATCCAGCTAGCCCCCGAATAGCAGCACTGCAGAAACTATTACACTCAACGGAACGACTTGATTAGTGTACCCACTGCCAGCTAGCCTACTTCAGCAGTACTGTATCATTTTAATCATTTTAGTCAATAAGATCCTTGCTACGTAAGCTTAACTTTCTGAACATTAGAGACGTGTAGTCCACTTGTCATTCCAATCTCCTTTGCATTAGCTAGCCTCTTCTGTAGCCTGTCAACTACGTGTCTGTCTATCCCTGTTCTCTCCTCTCTGCACAGACCATACAAACGCTCCACACCGCGTGGCCGCGGCCACCCTAATCTGGTGGTCCCAGCGCGCACGACCCATGTGGAGTTCCAGGTCTCCGGTAGCCTCTGGAACTGCCGATCTGCGGTCAACAAGGCAGAGTTCATCTCAGCCTATGCCTCCCTCCAGTCCCTCGACTTCTTGGCACTGACGGAAACATGGATCACCACAGACAACACTGCTACTCCTACTGCTCTCTCTTCGTCCGCCCACGTGTTCTCACACACCCCGAGAGCTTCTGGTCAGCGGGGTGGTGGCACCGGGATCCTCATCTCTCCCAAATGGTCATTCTCTCTTTCTCCCCTTACCCATCTATCGCCTCCTTTGAATTCCATGCTGTCACAGTTACCAGCCCTTTCAAGCTTAACATCCTTATCATTTATCGCCCTCCAGGTTCCCTCGGAGAGTTCATCAATGAGCTTGATGCCTTGATAAGCTCCTTTCCTGAGGACGGCTCACCTCTCACAGTTCTGGGCGACTTTAACCTCCCCACGTCTACCTTTGACTCATTCCTCTCTGCCTCCTTCTTTCCACTCCTCTCCTCTTTTGACCTCACCCTCTCACCTTCCCCCCCTACTCACAAGGCAGGCAATACGCTCGACCTCATCTTTACTAGATGCTGTTCTTCCACTAACCTCATTGCAACTCCCCTCCAAGTCTCCGACCACTACCTTGTATCCTTTTCCCTCTCGCTCTCATCCAACACTTCCCACACTGCCCCTACTCGGATGGTATCGCGCCGTCCCAACCTTCGCTCTCTCTCCCCCGCTACTCTCTCCTCTTCCATCCTATCATCTCTTCCCTCTGCTCAAACCTTCTCCAACCTATCTCCTGATTCTGCCTCCTCAACCCTCTCCTCCCTCTCTGCATCCTTTGACTCTCTATGTCCCCTATCCTCCAGGCCGGCTCGGTCCTCCCCTCCCGCTCCGTGGCTCGATGACTCATTGCGAGCTCACAGAACAGGGCTCCGGGCAGCCGAGCGGAAATGGAGGAAAACTCGCCTCCCTGCGGACCTGGCATCCTTTCACTCCCTCCTCTCTACATTTTCCTCCTCTGTCTCTGCTGCTAAAGCCACTTTCTACCACGCTAAATTCCAAGCATCTGCCTCTAACCCTAGGAAGCTCTTTGCCACCTTCTCCTCCCTCCTGAATCCTCCCCCACCCCCCCTCCTCCCTCTCTGCAGATGACTTCGTCAACCATTTTGAAAAGAAGGTCGACGACATCCGATCCTCGTTTGCTAAGTCAAACGACACCACTGGTTCTGCTCACACTGCCCTACCCTGTGCTCTGACCTCTTTCTCCCCTCTCTCTCCAGATGAAATCTCGCGTCTTGTGACAGCCGGCCGCCCAACAACCTGCCCGCTTGACCCTATCCCCTCCTCTCTTCTCCAGACCATTTCCGGAGACCTTCTCCCTTACCTCACCTCGCTCATCAACTCATCCCTGACCGCTGGCTACATCCCTTCCGTCTTCAAGAGAGCGAGAGTTGCACCCCTTCTGAAAAAACCTACACTCGATCCCTCCGATGTCAACAATTACAGACCAGTATCCCTTCTTTCTTTTCTCTCCAAAACTTTTGAACGTGCCGTCCTTGGCCAGCTCTCCCGCTATCTCTCTCTGAATGACCTTCTTGATCCAAATCAGTCAGGTTTCAAGACTAGTCATTCAACTGAGACTGCTCTCCTCTGTATCACGGAGGCGCTCCGCACTGCTAAAGCTAACTCTCTCTCCTCTGCTCTCATCCTTCTAGATCTATCGGCTGCCTTCGATACTGTGAACCATCAGATCCTCCTCTCCACCCTCTCCGAGTTGGGCATCTCCGGCGCGGCCCACGCTTGGATTGCGTCCTACCTGACAGGTCGCTCCTACCAGGTGGCGTGGCGAGAATCTGTCTCCTCACCACGCGCTCTCACCACTGGTGTCCCCCAGGGCTCTGTTCTAGGCCCTCTCCTATTCTCGCTATACACCAAGTCACTTGGCTCTGTTATAACCTCACATGGTCTCTCCTATCATTGCTATGCAGACGACACACAATTAATCTTCTCCTTTCCCCTTCTGATGACCAGGTGGCGAATCGCATCTCTGCATGTCTGGCAGACATATCAGTGTGGATGACGGATCACCACCTCAAGCTGAACCTCGGCAAGACGGAGCTGCTCTTCCTCCCGGGGAAGGACTGCCCGTTCCATGATCTCGCCATCACGGTTGACAACTCCATTGTGTCCTCCTCCCAGAGCGCTAAGAACCTTGGCGTGATCCTGGACAACACCCTGTTGTTCTCAACCAACATCAAGGCGGTGGCCCGTTCCTGTAGGTTCATGCTCTACAACATCCGCAGAGTACGACCCTGCCTCACACAGGAAGCGGCGCAGGTCCTAATCCAGGCACTTGTCATCTCCCGTCTGGATTACTGCTACTCGCTGTTGGCTGGGCTCCCTGCCTGTGCCATTAAACCCCTTCAACTCACCCAGAACGCCGCAGCCCGTCTGGTGTTCAACCTTCCCATGTTCTCTCACGTCACCCCGCTCCTCCGTTCTCTCCACTGGCTTCCAGTTGAAGCTCGCATCCGCTACAAGACCATGGTGCTTGCCTACGGAGCTGTGAGGGGAACGGCACCTCAGTACCTCCAGGCTCTGATCAGGCCCTACACCCAAACAAGGGCACTGCGTTCATCCACCTCTGGCCTGCTCGCCTCCCTACCACTGAGGAAGTACAGCTCCCGCTCAGCCCAGTCAAAACTGTTCGCTGGCCCCCCCAATGGTGGAACAAACTCCCTCACGACGCCAGGACAGCGGAGTCAATCACCACCTTCCGGAGACACCTGAAACCCCACCTCTTTAAGGAATACCTAGGATAGGATAAAGTAATCCTTCTCACCCCCCCCCCTTTAAGATTTAGATGCACTATTGTAAAGTGACTGTTCCACTGGATGTCATAAGGTGAATGCACCAATTTGTAAGTCGCTCTGGATAAGAGCGTCTGCTAAATGACTTAAATGTAATGTAAATGTTAATGATGGTGTTGGAGTCGTGCCTGGCCATGCAGTCAAGGGTGAACAGGGAGTACAGGAGGGGACTGAGCATGCACACCTGGGGAGCTCCAGTGTTGAGGATCAGCGTGGCAGATGTGTTGCTACCTACCCTTACCACCTGGGTACGGCCCATCAGGAAGTCCAGGATCCAGTTGCAGAGGGAGGTGTTTAATCCCAGGATGCTTAGCTCAGTGATGAGCTTTGAGGGTACTATGGTGTGGAACGCTGAGCTGTAGTCAATGAATAGCATTCTCACATAAGTGCTCCTTTTGTCCAGGTGGGAAAGGGCAGTGTGGAGTGCAATAGAGATTGCATCATCTGTGGATCTGTTTGGGCGGTATGCAAATTGGAGTGGGTCTAGGGTTTCTAGGATAATGGTGTTGATGTGAGCCATTACCAGCCTTTCAAAGCACTTCATGGCTACGGACGTGAGTGCTAAGGGTCTGTAGTCATTTAGGCAGGTTGCCTTTGTGTTCTTGGGCTCAGGGACTATGGTGGTCTGCTTGAAACATGTTGGTATTACAGACTCAAATCAGGGACACGTTGAAAATGTCAGTGAAGACACCTGCCAGTTGGTCAGCACATGCCTGGAGCACACGTCCTGATAATCCGTCTGGCCCCGCAGCCTTGTGTAGAGGCATCCGGCTCTTTGTCCTCTGTACCTGCATCGCTTCCTCTTGCAAATAACGGGGATGTCAGCCCTGTCAGGTGCTTGGAGAGTGTCCTGTGCGTCCTGCTTGTTGTAGAAAAAAGTCTTTGTCTAATCCGAGGCGAGTGATCGCTGTCCTGATATCCAAAGCTCTTTTTTTGCCATAAGATACGGTTGCAAAAACATTATCTACAAAATAAGTTACAAATAATGCAAAGAATTCTTCCGGCACCATTTTGAGAATTATTCAATGAACCATAAACAATTAATGAACATCAAATCAAATCAAATTTTATTTGTCACATACACATGGTTAGCAGATGTTAATGCGAGTGTAGCGAAATGCTTGTGCTTCTAGTTCCGACAATGCAGTGATAACCAACAAGTAATCTAACTAACAATTCCAAAAAAAACTACTGTCTTATACACAGTGTAAGGGGATAAGGAACATGTACATAAGGATATATGAATGAGTGATGGTACAGAGCAGCATACAGTAGATGGTATCGAGTACAGTATATACATATGAGATGAGTGTGTAGACAAAGTAAACAAAGTGGCATAGTTAAAGTGGCTAGTGATACATGTGTTACATAAGGATGCAGTCGATGTTGTAGAGTACAGTATATACATATGCATATGAGATGAATAATGTAGGGTAAGTAACATTATATAAGGTAGCATTGTTTAAAGTGGCTAGTGATATATTTACATCATTTCCATCAATTCCCATTATTAAAATGGCTGGAGTTGGGTCAGTGTCAATGACAGTGTGTTGGCAGCAGCCACTCAATGTTAGTGGTGGCTATTTAACAGTCTGATGGCCTTGAGATAGAAGCTGTTTTTCAGTCTCTCGGTCCCAGCTTTGATGCACCTGTACTGACCTCGCCTTCTGGATGATAGCGGGGTGAACAGGCAGTGGTTCGGGTGGTTGATGTCCTTGATGATCTTTATGGCCTTCCTGTAACAACGGGTGGTGTAGGTGTCCTGGAGGGCAGGTAGTTTGCCCCCGGTGATGCGTTGTGCAGTCCTCACTACCCTCTGGAGAGCCTTACGGTTGAGGGCGGAGCAGTTGCCGTACCAGGCGGTGATACAGCCCGCCAGGATGCTCTCGATTGTGCATCTGTAGAAGTTTGTGAGTGCTTTTGGTGACAAGCCGAATTTTTTCAGCCTCCTGAGGTTGAATAGGCGCTGCTGCGCCTTCTTCACGACGCAGTCAGTGTGAGTGGACCAATTCAGTTTGTCTGTGATGTGTATGCCGAGGAACTTAAAACTAGCTACCCTCTCCACTACTGTTCCATCGATGTGGATAGGGGGTGTTCCCTCTGCTGTTTCCTGAAGTCCACAATCATCTCCTTAGTTTTGTTGACGTTGAGTGTGAGGTTATTTTCCTGACACCACACTCCAAGGGCCCTCACCTCCTCCCTGTAGGCCGTCTCGTCGTTGTTGGTAATCAAGCCTACCACTGTTGTGTCGTCCGCAAACTTGATGATTGAGTTGGAGGCGTGCGTGGCCACGCAGTCGTGGGTGAACAGGGAGTACAGGAGAGGGCTCAGAACGCACCCTTGTGGGGCCCCCGTGTTGAGGATCAGCGGGGAGGAGATGTTGTTGCCTACCCTCACCACCTGGGGGCGGCCCGTCAGGAAGTCCAGTACCCAGTTGCACAGGGCGGGGTCGAGACCCAGGGTCTCGAGCTTGATGACGAGCTTGGAGGGTACTATGGTGTTGAATGCCGAGCTGTAGTCGATGAACAGCATTCTCACATAGGTATTCCTCTTGTCCAGGTGGGTTAGGGCAGTGTGCAGTGTGGTTGAGATTGCATCGTCTGTGGACCTATTTGGGCGGTAAGCAAACATGCACCTGTTGAACGGTCGTTAAGACACTAACAGCTTACAGATGGTAGGCAATTAAGGCCACAATTACAAAAACTTGACACTAAAAGAGGCCTTTCTACTGACTCTGAAAAACACCAAAAGGAAGATGCCCAGGGTCCCTGCTCATCTGTGTGAACGTGCCTTAGGCATGCTGCAAGGAGGCATGAGGACTGCAGATGTGGCCAGGGCAATAAATTGAAATGTCCATACTGTGAGACGCCTAAGACAGCGCTACAGGGAGACAAAATGGACAGCTGATCGTCCTCGCAGTGGCAGACCAAGTGTAACAACAACTGCACAGGATCGGTACATCCAAACATCACACCTGCGGGACAGGTACAGGATGGCAACAACAACTGCCCGAGTTACACTAGGAACGCACAATCCCTCCATCAGTGCTCAGACTGTCCGCAATAGGCTGAGAGGCTGGACTGAGGGCTTGTAGGCCTGTTGTACGGCAGGTCCTCACCAGACATCACCGGCAACAACGTCGCCTATGGACACAAACCCACCGCCGCTGGACCAGACAGGACAGGAAAAAAGTGCTCTTCACTGACTTTTGTCAGTTGCCAACCAGGGGTGATGGTCGGATTCGCGTTTATCGTTGAAGGAATGAGCGTTACACCGAGGCCTATACTCTGGAGCGGGATCGATTTGGAGGTGGAGGGTCCGTCATGGTCTGGGGTGGTGTGTCACAGCATCATCGGACTGAGCTTGTTGTCATTGCAGGCAATCTCAATGTTGTGCGTTACAGGGAAGACATCCTCCTCCCTCATGTGGTACCCTTCCTGCAGGCTCAACCTGACATGACCCTCCAGCATGACAATGCCATCAGCCATACTGCTCGTTCTGTGCATGATTTCCTGCAAGACAGGAATGTCGGTCTTCAGCCATGGCCAGCGAAGAGCCTGGATCTCAATCCCATTGGGCACGTCTGGGACCTGTTGGATTGGAGGGTGAGGGCTAGGGCCATTCCCACTTGAAATGTCCGGGAACTTTCAGGTGCCTTGGTGGAAGAGTGGGGTAACATCTCACAGCAAGAACTGGCAAATCTGGTGCAGTCCATGAGGAGGAGATGCACTGCAGTACTTAATGCAGCTGGTGGCCACACCAGATACTGACTGATACTTTTGATTTTGACCCCCCCCCTTTGTTCAGGGATACATTATTCCATTTCTGTTAGTCACATGTCTGTGGAACTTGTTCAGTTTATGTCTCAGTTGTTGAATCTTATGTACATACAAATATTTACACGTTGTTTGCTGAAAATAAACACAGTTGATAGTGAGAGGACATTTCTTTTTTTGCTGAGTTTATATTGTCACCATGTAGCCCATCTTGTTTTTCTCCAACACCAAGGTTGTTTTACATCCACAAATGATCAGAACTAAAACAACCAGATAATAATCTGTTTTACATAATCAAAGCTGCTCAAAGTTTATCACACAATGTGTATTTAGTACGATATTCAAATGAACCATGCTGAATATTCACGAGTCCGAATAGTAAAGATCTTCTGAAACCTTATCCTCTGGGACCTCGGGTTCGACTGGTACATAGAGCCTGGTAACACTGTGCAACAAAGTGGGACTTGAAAGGGGGTTGTAGTAGATGGGACTTAGAAAATAAATGTTCTCTCTCATTAACCAGCCCAAGTGATTCTGAGTTCAGGCACATACATTTTAAAAATGTGAAAACTATTTCTAAGATGCGCACTTTCAGATTTTCCAAACTCACCTGCGTTGCTCACACTTTGAAGTCCACAATGTAGAGGGGAGGTTCTAAGGGTTATCCAAATGATGATGATGGACAGAGAGATCCGCCAATTATTACTGAGAGATCAGCCAATTAAAACCAGTGGTTGTTTCGAGACCCGTTCTGAGGCGCTGTAAAACCAGACGGTTCGACAGAGCGCCGGCTGATAGACAAAATTATGTGGTTCCTAACCCCACACTGAGACAAACCCCCTCCTCGCACTGTGGTCATGTGACCCACTGATAGCTCCCTGCTCTGCTCTCACAAAAGCCCCAGGTGGTGTTTTCCCTTTCCCAGCAACACCTGATAAGCCCCAATTAGCAGTGTGTCTGTGTGTGCCTGCTGCTCCCCTCCCAGATAGCTGTTCCATTACCCACCTGCTGTCACTGCAGCACTCGTAGCTACCCAGCTCCACTTTCTCCTGCTGCAGGGGAAACCAGTGAACCTAGACATCAGTGTTTGAGATTCCTCAGACACAACATTGTCTTGTATAACTGTACTCAGTCACATGGACACATGGAGACGTACATACATCTACAGTACCCTGAGGGTTCAAAACATTAGGAACACCAATATTGAGTTGCACCCCCATTTGTCCCCAGAACTTCCTCAGTTCGTCGGGTCAAGGACTACAAGGTGTCGAAAGCGTTCCACAGGGATGCTGACACATGTTGACTAACTTGTTTCAACTGGGCCCTCACCAATGAGCTTGGAATAGACACAGCTGTATTTTCACAACGGAGGTAGCCTATTTCATGGCATCAGCCAGTGGCAAAAAAAAAAAAAACATTTGGAACAACACACATAAATAATAATAACATTTTAAACTATATAAATATAAAAATATGACTCAAATATCAAAAATAAGTAATAAAGACAAATAGAAACACGTGTGTTGATTTGGCACTCGAGCATCACTACGTCACCCATCCCCCAACACTGTCAACCAAGACTCAAGACTAAACCAGTTCACCTTGGTGGTGTGCAGACTGCTTTTATATTATTCTTTACCATTTCACACAAACCAGACAAAAAATGCAACAATATGTCTGTGAAACTATATATTCACAGTACTAGGAATGAATTGTGGTTTATTTGGTAGCATTTCGTAGTGTGACTGATTTGACTAATTGCATTAGTAGTGTAAAATGTTAGAGGCGCTCTATTTGATAGATTCCCCTGCTCCACCAACCTCGGGCTTCCAATGGGTGAGACCTGAGGTCAACCTACCTCCGCCTCCCTCCCCATCTCGTACTTCTGAGTGGGAGACCTACCCAGGCAGTAGCCTGCCTAGCTCACAAACTAGAATCAGGGCGCCCACTCCGACAAGGTTAATTGACCCACAGTCCCACACGGTGACATGATATCATTGACGTGACTTGCAAATGAGCAATAGAAAACCAATCACGCAAATGTCACCATTCCTAATTTTTATGCGCGACCACCCAAGTGCCACCCCGGCGGCTGCCCATGTTGCCTATACCTAAATCCGCCACTGGGATCAGCAATATGTTGCTATTTCACACAGAGGTTACTTAAGCTCAAGAAGGAGAGTGTTGGAAAAGATTTTCAAATATAGTGAGGAACTATGGTCATTCCCAATGAATGTACAACACTCTGTTGGCTTTATGTGTGAGGTGATGAACAACACTACTTTGAGAATCTCCGCAGATCATAAGTTGTGGCGAGTTAAGACAATCAGAAATGGCCTACTATCAGACATTCCCAAATGGTAACTTTATTAGGCCTACATTTGTGCACAGGCCAGGTACTTCTATGCATGTTCAAGCTAAATATATAAACATAAAAAACAAGTCACATAATGAAACAATGAATGCGCACAAATTAACGGGAAACAGAGCGCTTATTCTGGAGAGGGGGACGCGCCTATAGTGCGTTTTTGCCACAAACCCATTCCCTTCTTGTGTCGACATTTTTAATTGGGGATGTCATTTATGAAAATACTAGGCTGTAGTGTGTAGACCACAACTGCATGTGAAACATTAACATTTCAGTTTTATCATTTCAATATGAACCTTACACCTGACTCTTCCAAAACGCAAATGTCATAAAAGACTAAAACTTTTGAGCATCTCATCCTAAAAGCGCCATGACGGTCAAAATGACCATATCATATTTAACAGTAGAATAGCGGGGCCTCTAGGAGTACCAATAGCCACCAGTCTAATAAATCCATTGAACTAGAAAAGCCTGGCCTCATAGAACCCCCCCTTCGTGCAAATGTAATATGGTTGTGTTTATGAAGGTGTTCGGTAACAATACAAAATGTCAATATTTGAAAGAACATAACATTTTCATTAGTGTATGTTCCTGTAGGCTAGATGTAAAACAAACACTAAAAACACACAATGGACCTCTGTAGGATGATATGGAATAAGCACTATTTGGTAAACTCCTTGTTTCTTTGTTAATGAAAATACCCATCCCCATGCTGCGAAATGCATCTTGCTGTGTTGCGTTCATAATCATTATTATTATAGGTGTAGTTTCAATATAGTTTAGGTCTAGTTTGGATGGGCCTAGTGGGCAGACAACTTGTCTTACAGTCAGAAAATACACTATCATTTTTTTTTGTATTTACAGTCAACGTGCTTCTGGATCAAGAAATACATTTTCTGATTATAATTTGCATTTGGTGTCCTGATGTTTCTTATGAGATATTTTAACATAATAAATGCATTCATTTAGCAATTCATTATTTATTCTGGAATATTTAAACAATTGAAATAGCAAATGGTCAGAATGACGCTGAGTGTCAATGTTCACTGCCTGCCTGTGAAGTCAAAGACGTTCTGCTGGCATCGCAGTAATAAAGCTGCATTCTTTTCATCTTTCGGCTCCATTTGCATCCGATACAGACCTGACGCAATTTGGATCCGATTCTCTGACATATTTTGGATCATATCTGGTCCATCCGGATCGGATGGGGTATTGATTTTGAAAAAAATGTCAGATGGGAATATCACAAATCCAATTCGATTTGGATCTACATTTCCAGATCTGAGATGACCTCTACTTCACACTACCTCTCTATCACATTAAAGCTGTTGTGTTATCATCAAAGCACCAGACAGATGCAATCTTACCTCTGTGGTAGAGTAATCTATCTCCTCCTCCTAGCTAATCTCTCTCAGACTTTTAGAGCAGCCAGAGGGTTATGGGTTATCATTATCCATCGTAGTCCCATGCTGGGTAGGACCGCTCTCTGCTGTGATTGGATGCCTTGTCCGGGTTCCATTTTTGGCCCGTCTAATGGTGTTGTGAGCAAACTCGCTGAGAGCTCTGCTAACCGTCAGGAGGATTGTTCCATTCTGCACTCCCTCCCCTTAACGCCTCCTCCCCCACCCCGGTCCCTGACCACAGGTTCTCACTCTTGACGCCAAGTGCCATAGTGTCTCGAAAGGGTTCAACACAAATGCAGTGAGATGGAGCATTAAAGATGTCAGTGCAGGAAGGAAGAGAGATTTACATCATCAGCAGCACTGTGACACACAATGCAGTGTATAAAGTCAAGAAGCAATGGGGCTTGAAACACGCATGATAACAGACGTACAACATACAGTGCCTTTGGAAAGTATTCAGACTCCTTGACTTTTTCCACATTTTGTCACGTTACAGCCTTATTCTAAAATGGACTTAATAAACACAATTCCTCAGCAAAAACAGAAATACCTGATTTGCATAAGTATTCAGACCCTTTGCTATGAGACTCTAAATTGAGCTCAGGTGTTTCCTGTTTCCATTGATCATCCTTGAGATGTTTCTACAACTTGATTGGAGTCCACCTGTGGTAAATTCAATTGATTGGACATGATTTGGAAAGGCATGTCAGAGAAAAAAACAAGAAGCCATGAGATCGAAGGAATTGTCAGTAGAGCTACGAGACAGGATTGTGTCGAGGCACAGATCTGGGGAAGGCTACCAAAACATTTATGCAGCATTGAAGGTCCCCAAGAACACAGTGGCCACCATCATTCTTAAAAGGAAGAAGTTTGGAACCTTTCTGAGCAACCGGGGGGGAGAAGGGCCTTGGTTAATGTAGTGGGACTGAATTTGCTGTTGATAGCAGGTGGCAGCAGTGTGTCTCTGCTCTCTATCCACATCCCTGAGCCCCAGGGCTCCATCCATGACATGAAGTGATTTCACAGCCATCACTGCAGCATTGATCACCCTCAGTCAGTTCCCAGAGTAAGGCAGAAGCAGAGGCAGAGCATTCAAGTTCACAGAACCAGCAGGACCAGGGGCAAAGGGGGCAGAAACACTATTTGGATAGTCTATCTGTAGATGCTCTACAGACAATCAGCAACATTTCAACTATCTACTAACCATAACCCTAGCCCTTATTCTAACCCTAACCCTAGCCCTTATTCTAACCCTAACCCTAGCCCTTATTCTAACCCTAACCCTAGCCCTTATTCTAACCCTAACCCTAGCCCTTATTCTAACCCTAACCCTAGCCCTTATTCTAACCCTAACCCTTATTCTAACCCTAACCCTTATTCTAAACCTAACCCTAGCTTTAACCCTAACCCTTATTCTAACCCTAACCCTTATTCTAAACCTAACCCTAGCTTTAACGCTAGCCCTTATTCTAAACCTAACCCTAGCCCTTATTCTAAACCTAACCCTAGCCCTTATTCTAAACCTAACCCTAGCCCTTATTCTAACCCTAACCCTTATTCTAAACCTAACCCTAGCCCTTATTCTAAACCTAACCCTAGCCCTTATTCTAAAGCTAACCCTAGCCCTTATTCTAACCCTAACCCTTATTCTAAACCTAACCCTAGCCCTTATTCTAAACCTAACCCTAGATAGGCTCAGTGTTGACAGGCAGGCTGATAATACCCACAACCCCTCAGCCATGCAGACAGGGCTGAAAGCCACACCAAGAGATAAAAACACAGACGCAAAACTGAAACGACACAACAACACACGTGTGCTAGCGGACCAGACAGAGATACACACAGACACATACAAAATGCCAAAAGAACAATACTATCACTCGCAAAGACACACCAGCATAATCTTATCTATATGCATACCACTTTGACACGGATATTCCCAAATGTTTAGAGCTCAATTTCCTAAACAAAGGAAATGGCTATGGTGAAATCTCCACGAGCAGTCTCTGGACAGTAGAGTGAGAGTGAATCACTTGGTCTGTCTGTGATTTGACCTGTGACATACAGTTCAGTAGCACTGGGCCTTGTGGAGCTGGCTACAACGTGGGCTGACTGATTGTGGGGGAGTGAAACCCAGGCTCAAGAGAGAAGAGGCTCTGTCATTGAGAGACTTGCACTGTTCATATGACCAGCAGGCAGCTAAATTTAAAAAGAAAACAGAAAGGGGAGAAAGAGGGGGTGGTTTTGTGTGTATGTGTGTGTATTTGTAAGTCGCTCTGGATAAGAGCGTCTGCTAAATGACTTAAATGTAAATGTGTGTGTGTGGGGGGGGGGGGGGGGGCTGTCTCTGTGTCACTCTGTGACTTGTATTGTAGAGAGGCCGGACGGACCAGAGATATGAGATGGAAGCCTGCAATATCTCAGTTTTAAGCTTTAAGAGGAATTCCACACGGGAACTTAATGCACATTCGGAGAAAGATGAAAAAAAAACATGCTGAAAAAATGTCTTTGTTGCTTGATTTGTGTAAACTTGCCAAACCAGGACCCAGACATACACATTCACATTCCTCTGGCTCTTCACTGGGACATATTGTTTAGATGAGTTGTGGTGAAATATTAGTCCAGTAATGATCATTGAATCAATCTTGACATGAATGTGTTATCACTGCGTAGCTATATAGCCATAGTAGTACAGAGTCAGACAGGCATAACTTCTACTGATGCAGAAATACATTTGGTTACATACTGTGACTAGACACCCCCTTCTGTTTTTTGTTACAGAACTCTAAATTTGCAGAGATGCTGACTACTTCCCTGGAAAGGCACACATGTTGTTTTAGCTTCAAAGACAGAACGTGTCTTCCTCTCCCCCTTTGTCGTATGGTGTGGGGATTTCATCATTCTGGGAGGCTTGTTAAAATCTTGCTGAAGCTGGCAGATTATTTAGGAAGTGTAATTTTTGTATTCTTTTTTTTAAAACACTGAATGACGGGTAATCTTGTAATTAGGGATTAACCTTCCCCCCCATCAGCAGATGACAGTTTGAGCACAGCCTCTTTTGGGGGTCTAATTTCTGTCTGCACAGTTCGGTCAAGAAGCAATGTTCACTTTCACTGGGTGTGTGCATCATGCCAGGCATTCGTTCGCGCTTTCGCTCGCTCCCTTGGAACAAAGGGACAAGTGAAGAGGAGCATCGTGCAGAGGAGCCCCCCCGGCAGCGATTGGTAACACACATGATCGACAGCCCCCCCAATTTGCCCAACGGGAGGGGCCAGGCTTCAGAGGGGGTGGCGCCTTTGAGGCAATTACTGTAATACATTTACCCTCAGTCCATTCCTGTCAACCCCTGTCCCACGGGGCACACTACCAAAATTATTCATATTCTTACGTCGCACTATTCTGCATATTTCTCTTTAATCTGGCGTCCTGATTTAAAGGGACCACATTTCCCTCTGTGTTCCCCCTCCTCCTCTGGTCTACTTTACACTTACCACAGAGATCAAAGCACAAGGGCATGAAGAGGTGATTAAAACCCCCATCAGGATTTAGAACACATCTGGAGCAGACATGTTCTTATAGTTACGTATTAAGGCCTCATTACTCCATATTCTATTTAAAAGGAACCACTCTCTGGTTTGAGCCCGTTCATGAGTCTTACCAGCAGCACCATGCAGAAACTGTTTCAATTGGACGCCCTGAGCTATCGTAACCCCACATCTTACCAACACTCATTTCACATGAAAAGTTCGCAACAACCTGAGCAGTTTTACGTTGCTCAAGAGATCACAGTAACTACCGTAGGTTTCCATCCAATTGGTGACAGATGTTCATGTGAATAGTCTAACATCAGCATAAAGAAAATATGTTAATTTTCTCACCAGTAGCGTGTTTCAACCAAACGGACTTGTCGCGGATAAAAAAAAGCAGTGCAATGACATTAGATTTTTATTTGGTACAAGCAAAAAACAAACAGTTAAATGGGTTTCCATTACATTGTTCAACTCTACCGATAGTTTTGTCACAAAATGTTTTGTTAAATAGCAAATGTTCCTACTCTAGTCTTGGCATGTGGACTCTGGCCAACAGCTCCCAGATACAGTGAGGGTAAGGTAGCCTACATGATGAGATTATGGACAAGAGAGAGAATATTGTATTTGTCAAATGGCAGTCAAGCACCGATCATCAATCATGTCACCAGAATAAGACCCTCGATATTTATTGGAAAGGAGCATCAAGATCACCATGCACTTTCACCATCCTGTGAAGTTCGCCATACCTTATTTCATCTGTAGCCTAATAAATGGAATGACTTCCTGAGTCGTAATGGGAGGACCACACACCATATCATCGCGTGACTCAGAGTTCGATATGATGGTTATTATGTCAATATTTGCACATAAAAAGGTGTTTCCACCTCCATTTCTCGCATAATACATTTTACAGACACAAAAAAATCCCACCATGTCAAAGGAACAAATGATCGGTCTGCATTATTTTTTTAAATGTACCTACACTTTGTTTCCATCCTAGCTGTCGTGATTTATTTTTATAAAAGGTATGACTTTGCTTGCATAAAAACTGTGGATGGAAACGTGGTTAGTGTCACAAAGGAAGCGTGGTGGTGAAAGCTAACAGCATGCTAATGTTCTCACGGCACTAAGACACGTACACACTAGTCACATTACTGGTAAATCACAGAGGCAAGGCTCGGAATATTTACACTCAGCCCGGAGGTCTGCTTGTCTCCATCCAGCTCTGAAACTGAAATGAATGCGAGCGCAAGGCTCAGTAGAGTTTCAGCAGGCCAAGTCAGTCTCAAACCAGTATCCTTGCCCTCTCAGAGCAATGGGTGGTGTGGGGGGGGACAAGGATCTCTGTTCTGCCGTTGGACCTGAACATAACTGGTTGGTCTGGATCAGAACCCTTCAGTTTGGAACAATGTGTTCCATTATGGGTCAGATCTGGAACTAACAGCTGAGCTCAAGGGAGGAGGAGGTGTGCTAGTTTCAGGTTTCAGCAGTGCTGCTATTCTCACACATCTCCGTGTTGTTGTTTAACACAGTGAGGTATTCCTAAAGAAATAGGCTTTGAATGCACATTCACCTTTTCTTTGTCCCGGCTCCCTGCTCATATTCTGACCTGATGCTAGAACTTGGACTCCAACCCTACTCCGGTTCTATTCTATTGCCTGGCTAGGATATTGTGTGTAATGAGGGTTTGGGATAGCGCATAGCATCAGCATGCATGTGATCTTGCATGTGTGTGTATGCATCATGTTAATGAATGTAAGCACTATAGAAGCGGATTCCAAATGCTTTGAGGCATCTCTGTATGTGTGTGCAATATTAGTTGTATTTGTGTGTGTGTGTGTGTGTGTGTGTGTACACAAATTGGTGGTGAGGGTGCAAGCAGTGACTGTGACGCTACAAACTGCATGCTTGTTCCTCTGATGTTCCTGTGGTCTTTCTATGCATCAATAACAGCAGACTGTCACGGGACAGAGAGCGGGGAGGCCACAATGGAGGCGAGGGGAATGGTGCGAATGAAAGCGGTGCGAAATGTATTTTAAAAAAGATATGGTAGCATCTATAGGTGCGAACAGAGGGGGACAACGCAGTTCTGATTACTTTCTGCCTCTATTTAGATGCTGCATTGAGACCTTCCGTATTTTATTAATACAGACCTGTATTCAGAGCTTTGACGTCAGAAAAACACATGGTTGCCTAGTGAGAGAACACTCTACAAACATTCAACAAAGTTTTGGACAGGATAACATGTTCTTTAAAAAACAAGAGCTAGCCAATGTGTCTCCTGAAAAACAACGAGGATATTTCGACATCCAGAGACCTCCCGAGCACTGACATAAAAAGAGAGCCAATCCCCCCTGAGACGGGACACGAACTGAAGTACTCATGTAACATACAGTCACAGTACATGGTAAAAGCAGACCACATACAGAGGCACAGTGAGCTGTACGGAAACAACCCAAGAGGTTCAGTTTCAAGGCACACGCACAAGTACAGTGAAATGCCTTTCTTGCAATAATCACTAACAATGTATTACTAGAAGAATAATAAATATGAAATACACAATAAAGTAAGCAAGCATTCGATATACTGCAAATATTTAAAAAGTCCAATCCAATACCATATTTACATGTGCAGGGATACTGGAGTCATGGAGGTAGATATGTATAGGGATAAGGTGACTAGGATACAAGATAAACAGAGTCGGAGCAGCTTGCATGTGAGTGGGTTTGCGGGTGTGTAGAGTCAGTATAAATGTATGTGCATATGATGTGTGAGTGAGCAAATGATAGAGTGAGTGAGTGTGTGTGTGTGTGTGTGTGTGTGTGTGTGTGTGTGTGTGTGTGTGTGTGTGTGTGTGTGTGTGTGTGTGTGTGTGTTGGAGTGACAGTGGGTGTGAAGGGCTCTGTGAGTGTGCATCGACAGTGCAAATACTGAAATTAAAGGGAAATAAAGATACAAGTTAAACTCGGTCCGTGTAGCTATTTTGTTAGCTATTTATCAGTCGTATTGCTTGGGCATAGAAGCTGTTCAAGAGCCTGTTGGTGTCAGACTTGATACTCCAGTACCTCATGTCGTGCAGCAGCTGAGAAAATTGTTGTCATGAGAATCTTCAATCCCAATGATAATAACTAACAATCAATAAGCTTTGACCAATCCCAGAGGTTTGTAAGACCCTGGGTTTAATGATAATTAGGCAAAGACTCATCTTATGCAAAAGGTTCGTACAGTTTATTCACGAGAGCGCTCTGAAGACCATTATACAAAGACATCCATTTTATAATTCACTCCCTACTTACGCACATACCTCCACACAAACAGTAGATATCCTACACACATACATACGAACAGTAGGTGAGTTGTATCCATTGTTTATCACAACCAAGCCGACAGTTCCATTCCCCGAGATTAGAGGAACCTTGAAAGGACTCCCTGTCCTATCGTAAGTTTCTCAGAGTTCTAGCCAGGTCGGGTCATGCATAGTTCAATTGTTCTCAGTATCTCCTTAGTCACACATACACATTTCTCTCCCTCACATGTTTCTACCGAACCTTATTTGACTTAAGTTTAGTACTTTAATGATTCATTATACATGCTACATAAACTAATAATCACTAATAGTTACGTTTCAGGGTGGAATTCTTTAATCATTACCTTTAAGCATATAAATACCCTTATCAATTGTCTATGACTTCGAAGGTTGGGGTCTTTGATGATTTTCCAGGCTATCTTTTCACACTTCCTAATATAGAGGTTCTGGATTGCAGGGAGCTTGGAGTCAGTAATGTACTAGGCTGTCCGCACAACCCTCTGTAGTGCCATGCGATCGAGGATGGTGCTATTACTATACCAAGCGGTGATGCAGCCATTCAATATGCTCTCAATGGTACACCTGTAGAACATTTTGAGGATGAGGGCCTATGCCAAACTCTTTCAAACCTCCTGAGGGGGCAGAGGCGAGGTTGAGCCTTCTTCACGACTGTGCGTTTGGACCACTTTAAGTCTTTAGTGATTTGGACAATGAGGAACCTGCTCCACTGCCGGCCTGTCGCTATGGATGGAGGCGTGGTCAACCCTGCCTCCCATTTCCTGTAGTACACGATGAGCTCCTTGGTCTTGCTGACATTGAGGGAGATATTGTTGCTCAAACACCACACTCTCAAGTCACTGACCTCCTCCCTGTATGCTGACTCATCGTCGGCGGTCATCAGACCTACCACCATCGTGTCATCAGCAAACTGATAATGGTGTTGGAGTCATGCGTGACCGCACAGTCGTGGCTGAACCGGGAATACAGGAGGGGACTAAGCATACACCCCTGTGGGGCCCCTGAGTGAAGGGTCAGCGTGATGGAGGTGATGTTGCCTATCCTCACCACCTGGGGTCGGCCCATCAGAAAGTCCAGGATCCAGTTGCAGAGAGAGGTGTTCAGACCCAGAGTCCTAAGCTTGGTGACGAGTTTGTAGAGGATAATAGTGTTGAACGCTGAGCTGTAGTCAATGAACCGCATTCTCACATAGGTATTCCTCTTATCTAGGTGGGGGAGGGCAGTGTGGAGAGCAATTGAGATCGAGTCATCTATGGATCTGTTTGGGCAGGATGCCAATTGGAGTGGGTCTAGGATGGTGGAGTTAATGTGTGCCATAACCAGCCTCTCAAATGATTACAGAAGTGAGTGCTACAGTGCGGTAATCATTGTAGCATGAATCCTTAGAGTTCTTAGGAAGAGGGATGATTAAAACATGGGGAATTACAGGCTGGGACAAAGAGAGATTGAAAATGACTGTGAATATGCCTGCGAGCTCTTCTGAGCATGCTCTGAGAACAAACCCTGGAATACCGTCAGGGCCCGCGGACTTGAGGGTGTTGACCTGATTAAAAACCCTTCTCATGTCGGCCTCAGAGAGTAAGATCCACCAGTCCTCTGGGTCGGTGACGGCCCTCACACCCGGGTCAATGTTGTTGTTGTCAAAGCATGCATAACATGCATTGAGTTCATCTGGTAGAACGACATTGTTGAGCAGATCATTGTTGGGTCTTTCTTTGTAATCCGTCATAGACTGTAGCCCCTGCCACATGCGGCGGGTGTCAGAGCCTATGTAATATAATTCCACCTTATTCCTATAATTGTCATTTTGCTCGTTTGACTCTGCGGAAGTCATAGCGGGCCTTGTACTTATTCCGGTCTTCGGCCGTAGCATCAGGGTTACCCGTCTTTGGCCATAGCATCAGGGTTGTCTGCGATAGCGCTGTGTGTGGTAGCGCCAACCCCAGTGTTAATCCAGGGCTTTAAATTGAGGAAGCAGCGAACCCTGACTGTGGATACAACGTTGCCAATGCATTTTCTAATGAAGCCATTGACGGAGGTGGGAAGGCTTTATCCTTAGGGACGGATCATCGACGTTAATCGGTGGAGTCTCAGAACACATTCCAACCAGGGCTAGCAAAGCAGTCCTGAAGCATATCTTCTGATTATGGTGACCATTTATCAACAGAGCAAATCACGGGTACTTCCTGTTTCAGCAAGAGTACGGAGTCATGATCTGATTTGCCGAATGGAGGACGAGGGAGGACATTGTATGCTTGCTTATGGGTAGAATAGCAGTGGTCTAGGACTTTCTCCACTCGTGGCGTTGGAGACGTGTTGATGGAAGTGGGCCATCGCGTGTCTTAGTGATGTCGAATTAAAATCGCTGGAAACCAGAAAGGTGGCCGCTGGGTGTAGGGTTTCCTGCTTGTTTATAGCCTTGTACAGTTTGTTAAGCGCCAGTTTATTATTTTGATTGGCCTGAGGTGGTATGTATACAGCAGTCACAATAACAGCTGAAAAGATTTGGGAGTTTGGGGGATTTTGGGCCATGCTACAACTATTTCACTGCCTTGCAACCTCTCTAAAAGTTCCTTGATGGAACAGTTGTATGTGTATACATTTGTGTATGCATGGTATCATATTATGAGCAGGTCTGAAAGTACTCTGTCATGCTGTGGAGGTATGGTTGAGGGCAGTGAGAGAACGGCTACTTGACTTTGACCGGGAGCAGAGAGAAGATCTCACAATAGTTACAACATTTGACCTGTTGTCACGTTTGGTTGAGACAAACATCGTTTCCAATTGATCTGCCAACTCCTATAAAGCATTCTGAACTGTTGCATGACCTCAATCCAAGTTCAGTTACTCGTGGTGTGTTTTAATTTGTGCAGTTCACTTAAAATCCCATTTCAGTATGTCAGTCTGTTAATAATGAGAGGAAGTAGGCCAGCCAATACAGAGTCTGTCAGTCTGCCACATCCATCTTTATTCATAATCACACATTCGAGATGTATCTCCAATATGTTGTTAATGGAACAGACCTTCTTTCAGAGTTCTAAGTCTCAGTAAGCGGGTCCAACACTGCTCGAAGAACCTTTAATCTGAGAGGCCTGACTCCAACTCCTTGTCTCCCTCCTTTTCCCTGTGGGGGGTTGAAGAAGCACAGCTTTTCTTCCAGCTGCACAAACAAAGCCAGCTCAGAATTACAATGGCTGCCAGAATGGAGGGATGAGGAGGGTGGGGTGGGGAGGGGTCCAAACCACACATCTCCATGTGTACCTGCTCTAACATCACTGAGACATGACCACTGGCTGGGTTTGACCACTATCTGACCACATTGATTAACCATACTCCCTCCTTAACGTAAATCACAGTAGAATAGTGTTCGTACACTGTACAGTTTTCAAAGTGTTGTCGCCTTCTTCGGAAGCCACAAAGCCAAAATGAAAATGTTGAGGTGGTTTGTTACGGTTTCATGTGCCATGGATGAAAGATCCAATACTGCAATCCAATAACCTTTCTTAGCCTAATTACTTAGACTGGCAGAAGGTTTCTCTAAGTCTATGGGTGGTCCAAGTTAACAATACTGTATGATACAGACATGCCTTTATCACAACTGTGAAGGATGATTTGAACCAAATCCCTTTAATGAGATGTCAGGCATGCTGGTATGTTGGTGAGGGTATTAGGGTGCGTAGCCATGGATACGTTTATGGTTAAGTGACTAGAGAAGACGGGAGATGTACAGGACCTTTTAAAGCTGTTGGATTTGCCTAAGGAGTTTAAACATCATCCTGGACTGAAATACACCAAACCTTTTCCCTCCTCCAAATGTCAGCTCAACTAAATATTTATAAAGTATTCCCGAGGGCACGTCTGAGTTAGACATATTATGTTTTGATATAGTTTCATGTGTCTGTGTAAGATGTTGGGAATGGGGGGAAAAAAGCAGAGCAGGCCATATATTTCCTGATCGGAGACACTCCCAGTTCTTGGCTGTGTATCAGAAAGCTACATGCTGTCAGCTGTTTGTTGCAGCTTGTACTTCTGCAGCCTGCGAACAGAAGGCACTTATTTTGCTACAGCTGCCACACCCAGGAAAAGTGTTTTTCAGGCTAGCGGAGATTCTCATTTGGGCAAAAGACCGTCCTCTCATTGACTTCTCCTTCCTCTCTCCTCCGTGACCCGGTAAAACCGATAAGTAGTCGAGTGTCAATTCGTTAGTAGGCGAAGGAAGAAGGCTGCTCCCCTCCTCGATTACCAACTTCGACAGAGGATGCACAAGAGTATCCACACCACAGGAGGTTGGTGGTATCTTAATTGGGAAGGATGCAATCGTAATGGCTGGAGGGGAACGGTCTCAAATACATCAAACACATGGTGATTCCATGTGTCTGTTGCCATTCCATTCGCTCCATTCCGGCCATTATTATGAGCCGTCCTCCCCTCAGCAGCCTCCACTGATACTCACGGCAGGTAGCGCAGAAGTGTTTTAAGACCCGCCACACCCCCTTTGAGTCAGCTGATGTTTTCCCGAAGGAGAAGAGCACGCACACATTTATAAAGGATATGCTACTTATCCTTTTATCTAGAATATTGCACTAACTACATTTGTTTTGATCACTTTATACATTGATTTGAGGATCCACCCCTGTAAAGGCATTACACACATTGGTTGTAGGATACATTGTTAGTCAGTGCTGCAGCTCTTATCTGTAAGTAGGGGATTGACACGTGACTGTTTCCTTTTAACCCTGCCTGTACAAGCCAGAACGTTGTTGCACCCGTTGTTCCCTTCTCTGATCTTTCTGATGTTCGTACCCCTTTAGAAATGGCTGACTAAAGTAAAGTGGTTGTGTGTAGTAGACAACAAGAGGCTTTAGCGTCCCTAAGGATAAAGCCTTCTCACTGCTTCGTATTAGTGGCCTCGCTCTCCCAGGATTGGAGCTGAAACATGAGCATCCTTTAGGGACAACCCCACCCACATCTCCCTCCGACTTTAACCCCCATGTGACCCGGCTTCCGACCTGGCCTAGAAATAATCCCACACATCCAGTTCCCACTGCTGAATTATCATCAATCTATTTATCCATCTGTTTACGTTCAACATTGGTTTATTTATTCGTCCATTGATTTCACTTGCATTTCTCACGCGCTACTTCTCCTCGCAGTCTTCCTCCATTCAGTAGGCTTTGGTGACCCTGGGGCTCACGGGGTCTTTAACAGTAAGTATGCCTAGTTACACTGTGCGGTTGCTGCTGTGATGTCTGCCTGGTTACACTGTGTGGTTGCTGCTGTCATGTCCGCCTGGTTACACTGTGTGGTTGCTGCTGTGATGTCTGCCTGGTTACACTGTGTGGATGCTTCTGTGATGTCCGCCTGGTTACACTGTGCGGTTGCTGCTGTGATGTCTGCCTGGTTACACTGTGTGGTTGCTGCTGTGATGTCTGACTGGTTACACTGTGCGGTTGCTGCTGTCATGTCCGCCTGGTTACACTGTGTGGTTGCTGCTGTGATGTCTGCCTGGTTACACTGTGTGGTTGCTGCTGTGATGTCTGCCTGGTTACACTGTGCGGTTGCTGCTGTGATGTCTGCCTGGTTACGCTGTGTGGATGCTTCTGTCATGTCTGCCTGGTTACACTGTGTGGTTGCTGCTGTGATGTCTGCCTGGTTACACCTTGTGGTTGCTGCTGTGATGTCTGCCTGGTTACACCTTGTGGTTGCTGCTGTCATGTCTGCCTGGTTACACTGTGCGGTTGCTGCTGTGATGTCTGCCTGGTTACACTGTGCGGTTGCTGCTGTGATGTCCGCCTGGTTACACTGTGTGGTTGCTGCTGTCATGTCTGCCTGGTTACGCTGTGTGGTTGCTGCTGTGATGTCTGACTGGTTACACTGTGCGGTTGCTGCTGTCATGTCCGCCTGGTTACACTGTGTGGTTGCTGCTGTGATGTCTGCCTGGTTACACTGTGTGGTTGCTGCTGTGATGTCTGCCTGGTTACACCGTGCGGTTGCTGCTGTGATGTCTGCCTGGTTACGCTGTGTGGATGCTTCTGTCATGTCTGCCTGGTTACACTGTGTGGTTGCTGCTGTGATGTCTGCCTGGTTACACCTTGTGGTTGCTGCTGTGATGTCTGCCTGGTTACACCTTGTGGTTGCTGCTGTCATGTCTGCCTGGTTACACTGTGCGGTTGCTGCTGTGATGTCTGCCTGGTTACACTGTGCGGTTGCTGCTGTGATGTCCGCCTGGTTACACTGTGTGGTTGCTGCTGTCATGTCTGCCTGGTTACGCTGTGTGGTTGCTGCTGTGATGTCTGACTGGTTACGCTGTGTGGTTGCTGCTGTGATGTCTGCCTGGTTACACTGTGTGGATGCTGCTGTCATGTCTGCCTGGTTACGCTGTGTGGTTGCTGCTGTGATGTCTGCCTGGTTACACTGTGTGGATGCTGCTGTCATGTCTGCCTGGTTACGCTGTGTGGTTGCTGCTGTGATGTCTGCCTGGTTACACTGTGTGGATGCTGCTGTCATGTCTGCCTGGTTACACTGTGTGGTTGCTGCTGTGAGGTCTGCCTGGTTACGCTGTGTGGTTGCTGCTGTCATGTCCGCCTGGTTACACTGTGTGGTTGCTGCTGTGATGTCTGCCTGGTTACACTGTGTGGTTGCTGCTGTGATGTCTGCCTGGTTACACTGTGTGGATGCTGCTGTCATGTCTGCCTGGTTACACTGTGTGGTTGCTGCTGTGATGTCTGCCTGGTTACACTGTGTGGATGCTGCTGTCATGTCTGCCTGGTTACACTGTGTGGATGCTGCTGTCATGTCTGCCTGGTTACACTGTGTGGATGCTGCTGTCATGTCTGCCTGGTTACACTGTGTGGATGCTGCTGTCATGTCTGCCTGGTTACACTGTGTGGATGCTGCTGTCATGTCTGCCTGGTTACACTGTGCGGTTGCTGCTGTCATGTCTGCCTGGTTACACTGTGCGGTTGCTGCTATCATGTCTGCCTGGTTACACTGTGTGGATGGTTGACTGTTGGTGTGTTGGAGCTGTTAACAGCAGCACTCCAGGACTCTGTCACTTGGGCCAGAGATGAGTGTGTGAAGTGAACGTGTGTGAAGAGGGTTGGCAGAGGTCAGTGGTGGCTGCGGCGTGGCGGGTTTTGTTCTAGTGCAATGAGCCGTGAGGTCACATGGTCCCAAAGCAGACGGCCAGTCGCCTGGATCAGGTTATATCTATCTCCAGCCTGTCGGCCAGCCCCCCCTCCTCCCTCTAGCACAGGCGTCCCATCCACACCCGAAACAACCCACAGCACCACCACAACATCCTCATCTCACACCTGATATTATTCTCCACCTACATACACTGAGTATACCAAACATTAAGAACACTTCCCCACCTTTACCCTCAGAACAGCCTCAATTCGTCGGGGCATGGACTCTACAAGGTGTCGAAAGTGTTCCACAGGGATGCTGGCCCATGTTGACTCCACTGCTTCCCACAGTTGTGTCAAGTTGGCTGGATGTCCTTTGGGTGGTGGACCATTCTTGATACACACAGGAAACTGTTGAGCCTTAAAAACCCAGCAGTGTTGTCATTCTTTGACACAAACCAGTGTGCCTGGCACCTACTACCATTACCCCGTTCAAAGGCACTTCAATCTGTTGTCTTTCCCATTCACCCTCTGAATGGCACACATACACAATCCATGTCAAGGCTGAAAAATTGTTCTTTAACCTGTCTCCTCCCCTTCATCTACACTGACTGAAGTGCCATTTAACAAGTGACATCAATAAGGGATCAAAGCTTTCACCTGGATTCACCTGGTCAGTCGATGTCATGGAAAGAGCAGGTGTTCATAATGTTTCGGACACTCAGTGTATGTCCCTCTCCCACCCACCACCACTCAAATTATGTTATCATGGAGAAATGTTTGCTCGTCTTTATTTGGGGCTTTTTGTCTGTAGTGGCTCCCATGTGCATCAGAGCATTCAGTTAGTTTTGCACTCTGTTGCCATTGGTTAAGCATGAGCTAATGTCATCAGGAGCTTTTAACATTTTAGAGAGGCTTAATGACCAGCACACTGAAAAAAGAAAGAAAGAAAGAAAGAGAGAGAGAGAGAGAGGGGGGGGGGGCTGAGGAGAGAGAGCTGAGGAGAGATAGAGCGAGAGAGAGAGAGCTGAGGAGAGATAGAGCTGAGGAGAGGGAGAGAGAGAGCGAGAGAGAAAGGGGGGGGGGGCTGAGGAGAGAGAGAGAGAGAGCTGAGGAGAGAGAGAGCGAGAGAGAGAGAGCAAGAGAGAGAATGATGGATGGGTGTTTTTATCAGGTAATAAAACACTAATTCCTCCTCCTTATCAGCTTATCTTGGTGTTTCTCTTACCATGAATAGATTACCGACACCCTCATTCTGTGTGGGTGTGTCTGTGTAAGGTGTTTTTGCATAATGCTCTTCTTTCAAAGAGCAGAAACATGCAGGGTGTATTATGCTTTTCATTGTCAGTGTGTCCCAAAACTGTGCCCCTAACAAACATATCTACCTCAATTACCTCGTACCCCTGCACCTCAACTCAGTCCTGGTACCCAGTGTAGATAGACAATGAGTGTCGATAACTTGTCTATTTTTTCCTTGTGTTATCATTTTTCCCTATCATTTTGAAATGTTTCTCTCTTCATTGTTGGAAAGGGCCCGTAGAATACACCTGTCGTTTACAAAGCATGTGACAAATAAACTTTGATGTGATTTTGTAGTCAGTTAAGACCTCAGCATATAATACATGTGCAGTATGACAGATAGGTTAGCCTAATGTAATGGTTTGTGAAAGTGTGCAGCAAGAAGGTCAGGACTTTTACAATAGAATTATGAACCGTTTCTTTATCTTTTAAGATAAAACTGAACAGTGTTGCTAAAATATATATATATATTAGCCTTAAGTCATTTTGGAACACTTGAAAACATGTTCGAATGGAAATCAGGTTTAATCCACCAGGCGCCGGGGTCCCCCGATCCCGCGAATGTCCACCAAGCAGCTCCGCTCCGGTGAGATGGTATAATGGAGCCTTTTGTTTTATTAAAACATCCTTTCAGGACAATGCGCCCTTTACAGTGACGGATGAGCGGACCTTGACAACACCCGAGGGGGGAACAGCGGGTCTCGGAACCGCTACAAGACGTATAGAAGCCCCCTGCGAAGCTAAAGCCAGGGGACCACAGCACCACCCCCCTCGACAAACCACAATACACATAGAGCAGTAGTGGATCCGCCAGCAGCGGGCACCGTGGCTTGTTAATATTTGATGGATCATGTTACTCATTAAACACAACGTTCCAAAACATCTGTTATTCTCAAGCCAATGAAAACAATGCATTTATTGACGGATCATTGTCTGGTTGTTCGATTAACCATCTAATGTACAACCTTGAGGAACACAGATAAGGCATCACCCAAGACACCCATACGCTTCTCTTAGAATGTGTGTGTGGTTTCCTTTCACGTTATATACTGATAACCTCTCAACACGTTTGACTGCATCCTGGTAATCATGCATGCTGTCATTATGGTTACTTAAACAATCCTGTGTGATTAGACGTCAGTGGTTGCCACTAAATACGTGCAATTGGTCTTTGGGTAGGTTAATTAATATAAAATAATAAGCTATATCTTCCCAAAGTGGGCGAAGTTCATAGCCGCCCTCGTGTGTTGCAGACTCGCTGCACATTGTTCATTGATTGAAAACCCAAGACACTATCAACAAACGGCACGATTAGAGTGTACACTTGCCACAAATTGTACAATTTGACTGGTAGGTCTACACGTGAAACCACTTACCCCATGTGCGAAGTCGGCGGGTGCAGCAAAACCAAAGTAGGCCGATGTAGTTGTGGCTGTTGTCGACAAAAGTTGTATCATGTGGCTACCTATCTCCAAATCAAATGCATATTCAAACGTTCACTTGATTTGTGAGCGATGTCTTCTTCTGGGTCGAGGGTAATGAGGACAATCAAAAGTTCGGATGACGACTGGGCAGTGTTGCTCTTCTGGTCATAGATAAATCCATAGCTGGAACTACTCTGTCTCAAAAACGTGATATACTGCGAAGACTGAATGATTCCCAATACAAAATACTTTAAAGACAATGCCTGAGACTTCTCGTTCGGCTCATACTGTCTCCTTTGTTGCTCTATTCCCAGTGTCCGTGTAGTTGTTCCTTCTCTAACTCTGAGAACAACAGCTCCACAGGCTATGGAACAACAGGGAGGCGCGCGCACATTACGCGCCGGTCACACACATATTTCCCAACTCAAAACCACTGTCGAAACGTCCTACTACAGAATATGAACACCAGTCCCGTTTTTCGGCTAATGGTTAACACTTATAATGTTCAGATAAACCCTCTACCTTTATTCATAGTCACTAGTTAGACTTACAGGATATCAGATAGCATTTCCATTGTGAGTTTTTCTCTGTCCAGTGGACAAATGAAGTCCAGATGTTTTAGTCTTTAATCTTCCACCACCTCACTTCCGGAGCCCTCGCGCACCCCTGGATGAACGCGAGTCCAGTGCTCCTCCAAATCTAAACTAGCCTGAAATCGCAGGAGTCTTCTGACTGACTACAGTACTAGAAATACTGTCTCTGGCATACAGCATATTCATATACTGAAGAAGTTCAGTGTTTCCCGCACATTTATTTTTATTAGATTTTACTATAAGGGAAGATTTTTGGGGGGAAATGCATTTGCATTTCCACTTTGATATGTCTCATGGCAAAACATGTAAATAGGCGTTGAGTCAGTTGTACATGTTGACTCATTCTTGTTTTTGTTTTGAATCAATACATCAAGCATTTGGTCTGCTGTCAGTCAAGAAGGTAGGCGAGAGGTGAGTATGGGCATGTTCTGTCAGCCATTATCAAGCCAGAGGTCTAGCCTAGCTACTGTGATGAAGAGTGACATCAATGTAATGGTGTCATCTACGGCAGACCAGAGACCACATTTACATTTTACATTTAAGTCATTTAGCAGACGCTCTTATCCAGAGCGACTTACAAATTGGTGCATTCACCTTATGACATCCAGTGGAACAGCCACTTTACAATAGTGCATCTAAATCTTTTAAGGGGGGGAGGGGTGAGAAGGATTACTTTATCCTATCCTAGGTATTCCTTAAAGAGGTGGGGTTTCAGGTGTCTCCGGAAGGTGGTGATTGACTCCGCTGTCCTGGCGTCGTGAGGGAGTTTGTTCCACCATTGGGGGGCCAGAGCAGCGAACAGTTTTGACTGGGCTGAGCGGGAACTGTACTTCCTCAGTGGTAGGGAGGCGAGCAGGCCAGAGGTGGATGAACGCAGTGCCCTTGTTTGGGTGTAGGGCCTGATCAGAGCCTGGAGGTACTGAGGTGCCGTTCCCCTCACAGCTCCGTAGGCAAGCACCATGGTCTTGTAGCGGATGCGAGCTTCAACCACATGACACATTACATACATCTTGGTGGCAAATGAAACTAGGCAATGAAACTGTCTGCTTTCTCTCCCTGTGTTGGTGAGTGAGATGAGAGTGAATAGAGCTGCACAGTAAGAGGAGACAGGCAGTGATTGGGCAACCCCCCCACCCACCAACTGTAGTCATCCTTCCTACCTTTCTTCCTTCCACCTCTCTTTCTCCACCAGCTGTGTGTGAGGTGTTCTCTCAGAAGTTGGGGAAATTGTGACATTATCTTGAATACAAACTCACTGTATATTTGGGAGAATTCAAAAGAGAAACTCAAAGTAAACGTTCTGTTTCTCTGGAAACTGAGAAAGGTTCTTCAACATGTGGGCATACCTACCCTCTAAGGTGCCAATACTTTTCGTACCTCCATGTCAATGACGTCCTCCACTTAAGAGTTGGCAGTTTGAATGGACCGAGAGTAAGCTGGATGTCTAGCAAGCACTCATTATGGACTGACTGCACATCGACAGGGAGTTTATGATGGGACAAGATGTTTGAGAGAGAGTGCCCAGCAGAGCCTCACAGAGGAGAGAGGAACCCCCAACTTAGCTCAAGGGAGTGGTCAAGAGCCCTGACCTCACTTCCTGTTGGGGCTACTCATAAGCATTCCATTGTCTGTGAGAATGTGAGTGGAATCTTGAGACTCCCCACATCTGGCAGCTGTTATTACGGCCCCAGCATGGTGAAACATCTGTCGATGTGCCCTTGAGCAAAGCACAACCCGAATTTCTCCTGAAAGTCACTTTGGATAAGAATGTCTGCAAAATGACAAAATAAATGTGAATATAAAGTGTCTTTCTGGTAAGTGAACATGGATTGTTGTGACGCAGTCTGTGGTTACCTGACTTGTCTCTAGACCTATGTAGTTATGTGAAAGTGAGAGAGAGCGAGAGACAGACAGTCATTTATAGAAACAAAACCATTTCTCGTAATGTCTAGCAAGCAGACCTGGGCAGAAAAAGTTGTGTTTTGTAGTTTACTCGAAAATACCAACTTTTCAAATACTTGAGGTAGTCCAACAGTAGTCAGATACAGGCAACTATTTCCTTTGATATTCAAATATTGGTCTCAGAAAAACAAATCACATTTGAAACTATTTTGAATACCTCTCAGAAAAACACATACTATTTTAAGGTATTTTATGTATGCACCTGCATTGTTTGCTGTTTGGGGTTTTAGGCTGGGTTTCTGTACAGCACTTTGAGATATCAGCTGATGTACGAAGGGCTATATAAATAAATTTGATTTGATTTGATGTGCAAGTTATTCGGAAGTTTACATACACTTAGGTTGGAGTCATTAAAACTCGTTTTTCAACCACTCCACAAAATGTATTGTTAACAAACTATAGTTTTGGCAAGTCGGTTAGGACATCTACTTTGTGTATGACACAAGTCATTTTTCCAACAATTGTTTACAGACAGATTATATCACTTATAATTCATTGTATCACAATTGCAGTGGGTCAGAAGTTTACATACACTAAGTTGACTGTGCCTTTAAACAGCTTGGGAAATTCCAGAAAATGATGTCATGGCTTAGAAAGCTTCTGATAGGCTAAGTGACATCATTTTAGTCAATTGGAGGTGTACCTGTGGATGTATTTCAAGGCCTACCTTCAAACTCAGTCAGCTTGACATTATGGGAAAATCAAAAGAAATCAGCCAAGACCTCAGAAAAATAATTGTAGACCTCCACAAGTCTGGTTCATCCTTGGGAGCAATTTCCAAACACCTGAAGGTACCACATTCATCTGTACAAACAATAGTACTCAAGTATAAACATCATGGGACCACGCAGCCGTCATACCACTCAGGAATGAGACGCGTTCTGTCTCCTAGAGATGAATGTACTTTGGTGCGAAAAGTGCAAATCAACCATGTGAAGATGCTGGAGGAAACAGGTACAAAGGTATCTATATCCACAGTAAAACGAGTCCTATATCGACATAACCTGAAAGGCCACTCAGCGAGGAAGGAGCCACTGCTCCAAAACCGTCATAACAAAAAAAGACTGCGGTTTGCAACTGCACATGGGGACAAAGATCGTACTTTTTGGAGAAATGTCCTCTGGTCTGATGAAACAAAAATAGAACTGTTTGGCCATAATGACCATCATTATGTTTGGAGGAAAAAGGGGGAGGCTTGCAAGTCGAAGAACACCATCCCAACCGTAAAAGCACGGGACTGGCAGCATCATGTTGTGGGGGTGCTTTGCTGCAGGAGGGACTGGTGCACTTCACAAAATAAAAAAATAAAATAAAAATTATGTGGATATGTTGAAGCAATATCTCAAGGCATCAGTCAGGAAGTTAAAGCTTGGTCGCAAATGGGTCTTCCAAATGGACAATGACCCCAAGCATACTTCCAAAGTCGTGGCAAAATGGCTTAAGGACAATAAATTCAAGGTATTCGAGTGGCCATCACAAAGCCCTGACCTCAATCCTATAGAACATTTGTGGGCAGAACTGAAAACTGAAAAGGCGTGTGTGAACAAGGAGGCCTACAAACCTGACTCAGTTACACCAGCTCTGTCAGGAGGAATGGACCAAAATTCACCCAACTTATTGTGGGAAGCTTGTGGAAAGCTTCCCAAAATGTTTGACCCAAGTTAAACAATTTAAAGGCAATGCTACCAAATACCAATTGAGTGTATGTAAACTTCTGACCCACTGGGAATGTGATGAAAGAAATAAAAGCTGAAATAAATCATTCTCTCAACTATTATTCTGACATTTCACATTCTTAAAATAAAGTGGTGATCTAGCTGACCTAAAACAGGGCATTTTTACTTGGATTAAATGTCAGGAATTGTGAAAACTGAGTTTAAATGTATTTGTCTAAGGTGAACCGTATGTAAACTTCCAACTTCAACTGTATACTGAACCAAAATATAAATGCAACATCCAACAATTTTACTGAGTTAGTTTATATAAGGAAATCAGTCAATTGAAAGGAATTCATTAGGCCTTAATTAATGGAGTTAGCATATTTAAAGCTAGCAAGCAAAATGTCCCATTGAGTAAGAGCAGATATTGTGACTCTTCAACTCATCTCCATTCCTCCTCTCAGACCCAACAAGGCAGAGTGGTATTAGAGGATCTGATGAACTGAATCTCCTTTGTTTCTACTTTTAGATGCTGGCCAGCCTTCACTAGGGAAGTCATCACAGCAGTCAAGCGTAACTGTTCTCATGCTCTATTTCAGTGAAAGGGGACTTTCCATGGCTAAATTATATACATTGAACCTATTTTCTACGGTGTTTACAGATGCAAGGGTGTTGTCAACATCGTGCATGGGAATTTCATTTCGGGTTAAACTGGTCTGCACAAAGAGCAGGCGAGACAATACTAAGAAAATATTCCGTTACTGTTCTTTTCTGCATGAGGATTGCTGGGTGAAATCCACTGTATATTCCTGTTAATAGTACCTTGTTTTGATTTGAAATAGAGATGTAAAGAGAAATGCAGGGGAAGGATCTCTTACATCACTTCCTCTTCTGAAGTCAGAGAGCAGCTCCACAAAGCCTGGACAAAAGCCTTCCTCTTTCTGCCACAGATTCTCCAAAGTACCCAAAGTTAGACTTTATATTTTGAGCACTGTGAATGTTCCTTAAGTCATGTGCATCTGTAATCCATTCTTGTGATACAATGAGACCTGATAGTCACAATGACATGAATAATGATACTCTGAGTATTCACATTCAGGTCAAATGATGTGGGAATTTTTGTCTTAGCTCATGGCCTCATTTTAGTTTAGGTTCACCAGTAACTTTTCTAGGGCAAATATGCTTTACCACAAAACAGTTATACTACATACAATACTCCTATTTTTGGTTCTACCTTGGTACTAGGGTAGTGCTGCAAACAGTCAGAATATGAGAGAACAGGACACAACTGAAGGGGCTTTGCATGCTTGCATGTGATCGTGGTTCAGCGCCATATTCTACACTCTATTTTATGAATACAGCAGAGGGCATGTTCTGAGAATTGTCAATATGAGTTTTGGATGTTCAAATCAATAGTGTTACTGTAGATGAACAGGCATCCCAGCCAGAGGCCTCAGCTACAGCTGCTTCCAGCCACTATGAAAAATCACTAAAACCTGTGCCATTAACCATCAGTAAGTATCCTGAGGTGCTGTGTGATTCAATCAATGGAGCAATGGGACCGGGTGGCGCAGCAGTCTAAGGCACGAGTGCTAGAGGTGTCACTACAGACCCGGGTTTGATCCCGGCTGTATCACAACCGGCCGTGATCGGGAGTCCCATAGCGAGGCGCACAATTCCCCCATCGTCGTCCGGGTTAGGGGAGGGTTTGGCCGGGGTAGGCCGTCAATATAAATAAGAATTTGTTCTGAACTGACTTGCCTAGTTAAATAAAGCTTAAATAAGAAAAATAAAGACAGCAGGCTGTGTGTGCTGCTGGTTGTGGAGGAGGTGTGTGTGTGTGTCATTGCCAGGTGTTTTTGTTCCCCCCCATACCCCTTAACAGACAGAGTAAACATTGTCGGTTGGACATCTGCTGATCTTCTCCTTTCTCCAAATCACCCATTAGCGGCTTAAGTGTTGGTCATGCCACATGTCTCTCTCTCTCTTCCCCTCTCTCTGTCTCTGTCTGTCTGTTGTTCACAGGTTATGTGGTAAAACAGGTCCCCCTGCTCCCCCTCCTCCATAAATACCTCAAGTGTTAACTTCCCCTCTTATCTCTAACCTGAGCATCTAGTGTTCTCTTACCTACACAGTAGACTTGTAGTTGTTAGAAACATTTGATCTCTTCGTTGTGGGGTGAGGTTCACCTCATTGTCCACACCACATGGAGGGCGCTTTGTTTCCCCCCACATGAACCCGTATGTGCTTTTGTTAGTTGTGTACATTGTGTACATTACTGTGCAGCCGTATTCATTGATCTGGCCAAGGCTTTCGACTCTGTCAATCACCACATCCTCATCGGCAGACTCGACAGCCTTGGTTTCTCAAATGATTGCCTCGCCTGGTTCACCAACTACTTCTCTGATAGAGTTCAGTGTGTCAAATCGGAGGGTCTGCTGTCCGGACCTCTGGCAGTCTCAATGGGGGTGCCACAGGGTTCAATTCTTGGACCGACTCTCTTCTCTGTATACATCAATGAGGTCGCTCTTGCTGCTGGTGAGTCTCTGATCCACCTCTACGCAGACGACACCATTCTGTATACTTCCTGTTATGCAGGTGAATGAGGACCCAAAAGCGACTTAACAGAAACAGAGTCTTTATTCCAGTCTTAAACAAAAACGATAATCCTGGATATTATCTTAGGTAAATACAAAACAGGAAAACTGAAATCCTCTCGTCAGTAGAGAGGAACGACTGGAGACGCGACCACAGACTGCAGGTCGCTTCGGGAAGGCACAGGCCGTAGCTGACATAGACACCTGCTCACACGCAGCATCTGGAGAAGGCAAAAACACGACAGGGCGGAACAAGGACACAGAACAGCAAACATCAAACAAGGATCCGACAAGGACAGAAGCGGAAAACAGTGGGAGAAATAGGGACTCTAATCAGAGGGCAAAATAGGGGACAGGTGTGAAAGAGTAAATGAGGTAGTTAGGAGAATGAGGAACAGCTGGGAGCAGGAACGGAACGATAGAGAGAGAGAGCGAGAGAGGGAGAGAGGGAGGGGGAGAGAGAGGGATAGAAAGAGGGAAAGAACCTTATAAGACCAGCAGAGGGAAACGAATAGAAGGGAAGCACAGGGACAAGACATGATAATCAATGACAAAACATGACAGTACCCCCCCACTCACCGAGCGCCTCCTGGCGCACTCGAGGAGGAACCCTGGCGGCAACGGAGGAAATCATTGATCAACAAACGGTCCAGCACGTCCCGAGAAAGAACCCAACTCCTCTCCTCAGGACCGTAACGGGAGACGATGAAGAGGGAATCTAGGGCTATTACTCTTATAAAAATGAGACACGGGTAGAGAACTGTAAGCGTTAGAGCAATCAGGACCAAACAGGCCAGGAGAGTAACAACTAGGGACAGCCTGAGACACAGCAAGTGCAGGAGCAGGACCAGGAGAGATGCGGTGGCAGGGGACAGACTGAGACACAGCAAGGGCAGGAGAGATGCGGTGGCTGGGGACAGACTGAGACCCAGCAAGGCCAGGAGCAGAAGCAGAAAAAAAGTTACCGGACTTATTCTGCGAGCAGTGCGAACAAGCAGCCACAAAACGGCGCGTGTCACGCTCCTGAGTAGGCCACCAAAACCGCTGGCGAATAGAAGCAAGCGTACCCCGAACGCCGGGGTGGCCAGCTAACTTGGCAGAGTGAGCCCACTGAAGAACAGCCAGACGAGTAGAGACAGGAACGAAAAGAAGGTTACTAGGACAAGCGCGCGGCGACGGAGTGTGAGTGAGTGCTTGCTTGACCTGTCTCTCAATTCCCCAGACATTCAACCCGACAACACGCCCCTCAGGGAGAATCCCCTCGGGGTCGGTAGACGCTACAGAAGAACTGAAGAGATGGAATAAAGCATCAGGCTTGGTGTTCTTAGTACCCGGGCGATAAGAAATCACGAACTCGAAACGAGCGAAAAACAACGCCCAACGAGCTTGACGCGCATTGAGTCATTTGGCAGAACGGATGTACTCAAGGTTCTTTTGGTCAGTCCAAACGACAAAAGGAACGGTCGCCCCCTCCAACCACTGTCGCCATTCGCCTAGGGCTAAACGGATGGCGAGCAGTTCGCGGTTAGCCACATCATAGTTACGTTCCGACGGCGACAGGCGATGAGAAAAATACGCGCAAGGGTGGACCCCATCGTCAGTATGGGAGCGCTGGGACAGAATGGCTCCCACGCCCACCCCGACGCGTCTACCTCGACAATGAACTGTTTAGTGACGTCAGGTGCAACAAGGATAGGAGCGGATGCAAAACGCTTCTTGAGGAGATCAGTACAACAATCATACGACCGGTGAGGAGGAAGGGAGGTGGCTCTAGACCGACTGAAGACCGTGCGCAGATCATGATATTCCTCCGGCCCTCCTGTCAAATCACCAGGTTCCTCCTGTGAAGAGGGAGCAGAAGAAACAGGAGGAATAGCAGACATTAAACATTTCACATGACAAGAAACGTTCCAGGAAAGGATAGAATTACTAGACCAATCAAAAGAAGGATTATGACACACTAGCCAGGGATGACCCAAAACATCAGGTGTAAAAGGTGAACAAAAAATCAAAAAAGAAATGGTCTCACTATGGTTACCAGATACTGTGAGGGTTAAAGGTAGTGTTTCACATAATATACTGGGGAGAGGACTACCATCCAAGGCGAACATGACCGTGGGCTCCCTAACTGTCTGAGAGGAATGTCATGTTCCCGAGCCCAGGCTTCGTCCATAAAACAGCCCTCCGCCCCAGAGTCTATTAAAGCACTGCAGGAAGCTGCCGATCCGGTCCAGCGTAGATGGACCGGCAAGGTAGTACAGGTACTTGACGGAGAGGACAGAGTAGTAGCGCTTATCAGTCGCCCTCCGCTTACTGATGAGCTCTGGCCTTTAACTGGACATGAAATGACAAAATGACCAGCGGAGCCGCAATAGAGACAGAGGCGGTTGGTGATTCTCCGTTCCCTCTCCTTAGTCGAGATGCGAATACCCCCCAGCTGCATGGGCTCAACACCTGAGTCAGTGGGGAAAGATGGTAGTGTCGGGGAGAGGGGGACACAGTTAACGCGAGCTCTCTTCCATGAGCTCGGTGACGAAGATCTACCCGTCGTTCAATGCGAATAGCGAGTTCAATCAAAGAATCCACGCTGGATGGAACCTCCCGGGAGAGAATCTCATCCTTAACCTTAGCGTGGAGTCCCTCCAGAAAACGAGCGAGCAACGCCTGCTCGTTCCAGTTACTGGAGGCAGCAAGAGTGCGAAACTCTATAGAGTAATCCGTTATGGATCGATTACCTTGACATAGGGAAGACAGGGACCAGGAAGCTTCTTTCCCAAAAACAGAACGATCAAAAACCCGTATCATCTCCTCTTCAAAGTTCTGATACTCGTTAGTACACTCAGCCATTGCCTCCCAGATAGCTGTGCCCCACTCCCGAGCCCGTCCAGTAAGGAGTGATATGACGTAGGCGATCCGAGCAATACCCCTGGAGTACGTGTGGGGCTGGAGAGAGAACACTATATCACACTGGGTAAGGAACGAGCGACACTCAGTAGGCTCCCCAGAGTAGCACGGTGGGTTATTAATTCTAGGCTCCGGAGACCCGGAAGCCCAGGAGGTAACCGGTGGATCGAGGCGGAGATTGTGAATCTCCTCCGAGAGGCCGGAGACTTGGGCGGCCAGGGTCTCAACGGCATGTCGAGCAGCAGACAATTCCTGTTCGTGTCTGCCTAGCATCGCTCCCTGGAACTCGACAGCAGAGTAGAGAGAATCCGTAGTCGCTGGGTCCATTCTTGGTCGGATCCTTCTGTTATGCAGGTGAATGAGGACCCAAAAGCGACTTAACAGAAACAGAGTCTTTATTCCAGTCTTAAACAAAAACGATAATCCTGGATATTATCTTAGGTAAATACAAAACAGGAAAACTGAAATCCTCTCGTCAGTAGAGAGGAACGACTGGAGACGCGACCACAGACTGCAGGTCGCTTCGGGAAGGCACAGGCCGTAGCTGACAGACACCTGCTCACACGCAGCATCTGGAGAAGGCAAAAACACGACAGGGCGGAACAAGGACACAGAACAGCAAACATCAAACAAGGATCCGACAAGGACAGAAGCGGAAAACAGAGGGAGAAATAGGGACTCTAATCAGAGGGCAAAATAGGGGACAGGTGTGAAAGAGTAAATGAGGTAGTTAGGAGAATGAGGAACAGCTGGGAGCAGGAACGGAACGATAGAGAGAGAGCGAGAGAGGGAGAGAGGGAGGGGGAGAGAGAGGGATAGAAAGAGGGAAAGAACCTAATAAGACCAGCAGAGGGAAACGAATAGAAGGGAAGCACAGGGACAAGACATGATAATCAATGACAAAACATGACACTTCCGGCCCTTCTTTGGACACTGTGTTAACAACCCTCCAGGAAAGCTTCAATGCCATACAACTCTCCTTCCGTGGCCTCCAATTGCTCTTAAATACAAGTAAAACTAAATGCATGCTCTTCACCCGATCGCTACCTGCACCTACCCGCCTGTCCAACATCACTACGCTGGACGGCTCTGACTTAGAATACGTGGACAACTACAAATACTTAGGTGTCTGGTTAGACTGTAAACTCTCCTTCCAGACCCATATCAAACATCTCCAATCCAAAGTTAAATCTAGAATTGGCTTCCTATTTCGCAACAAAGCATCCTTCACTCATGCTGCCAAACATACCCTTGTAAAACTGACCATCCTACCAATCCTCGACTTTGGCGATGTTATTTACAAAATCCAATACCCTACTCAACAAATCGGATGCAGTCTATCACAGTGCAATCCGTTTTGTCACCATTGCGACCTGTACGCTCTCGTTGGCTGGCCCTCGCTTCATACTCGTCGCCAAACCCACTGGCTCCATGTCATCTACAAGACCCTGCTATGTAAAGTCCCCCCTTATCTCAGCTTGCTGGTCACCATAGCATCTCCCACCTGTAGCACACGCTCCAGCAGGTATATCTCTCTAGTCACCCCCAAAACCAATTCTTTCTTTGGCTGCCTCTCCTTCCAGTTCTCTGCTGCCAATGACTGGAACGAACTACAACAATCTATGAAACTGGTAACACTTATCTCCCTCACTAGCTTTAAGCACCAACTGTCAGAGCAGCTCACAGATTACTGCACCTGTACATAGCCCACCTATAACTTAGCCCAATCAACTACCTCTTTCCCAACTGTATTTAATGAATTAATTTATTTTGCTCCTTTGCACCCCATTATTTTTTATTTCTACTTTGCACATTCTACCATTGCAAAACTACCATTCCAGTGTTTTACTTGCTATATTGTATTTACTTTGCCACCATGGCCTTTTTTGCCTTTACCTCCCTTCTCACCTCATTTGCTCACATTGTATATATACTTGTTTATACTGTATTATTGACTGTATGTTTGTTTTACTCCATGTGTAACTCTGTGTCGTTGTATCTGTCGAACTGCTTTGCTTTATCTTGGCCAAGTCGCAATTGTAAATGAGAACTTGTTCTCAACTTGCCTACCTGGTTAAATAAAGGTGAAATAAAATAAAATAAAACATGATGTGTACATGAAGCCATGTGAAGCCACTTATAACACCAGATTTCATTACAGCCACATTATTATTAGACATATTTTATAACTGCCAGGCCTTGTTGTAGCCATCTTCTGTTTGCCTCCTGTGTGTCCTTTGTTAGTGTTTTCTCTGTGTGTCTTTGTATTTTCTCTCTGTGTGGCTGTGTGAGGGGAGTCTCTCTGAACGTATATAATCTGTCTACTTATTTTCCTAGCAGAGCTCTCTGTGGGTATGAGTGAGATGTTTCCGTGGTGCAGTGGATCTCAGTGTGTAGTCAATGGTAAAAGGGCTCCACCCCTTCTGCCCAGGAATCTCTCACAGGAGTATAGAGTTACCTCCATTATTATGGCCTGGACTCAATAGACTGTTCCACTTTATTCATGTGTGTGAGTGTGTGGATGTGTTGTTGTGGGTCTGTGTGTTGGTTACTCTACTGTTATATTGGGTCATATCTATTATGTTCCATTTCAGTGTGTGTGACCCTGCCATCACCGCTCTCCCTCTGACAGGGTGGAGAAAGAAATGAGGAGGGCAGGGAGGTCCAGAGCGCTCCATGGTGAGGGACGGTATGGACACGGGGATTGGGAGATGAGGGACATGAGGTAGGGGTTGGGGGGCATGGGTTTTGGGGGCTTCCTGGAGCTTAGGCCCTGTGTTTCCAGAGCCTTGCTGAAGTACCAGTAGGAAAACACATTCTCATCCGCACATACATTATTAAACTAGGCTCTATGAACATGATAACTCAGGGATAATGTTTTCCTAAACAGGACCTGTCATTTGTGCTGTCGTACAACTCTTGTCAGTCAGCTTCGATTCTCCTTCTCTGTGTGTGTCTGGTTGAAACAAAAGTAAATGTACATAGCGGAGGAGGCTGGTCATTGGAAAGATTTAACATTTTTAGATACATCTATGAGAAATATGTGTTTAAAAACTCTGTTCTGAAATGGTCTATTCTCAATAGCACCCCCCTCATGTGAGGACGGCTATTTTTAGTCCTCTAGAAAACACACCCAGCTCTGTTAAAAATTTTTTTGTAAACAACGTCAATAGACAGCCTATAAGTATGGCATACCACATAGGACAAATTAACAGATAACCAATCAGATATCTTGCAGTAGCAATAGACATTCTTCCCATCCAATCAAAGGATTAAATAAACTCTCTTACTGTAGGAATGTGTGATTCTGGAGATTTTAAACTGATTAACATTTTCAAGGCCAGCTAAGGATGCTATAGCAAGCATGATTCACATTAGAGTTATTAAATTAACTACCAGAAGGCAAGCCTTTGTGTTTTTAATTGGGGTGACACGATACACACATGAGCTTGTCAGCTATCTACTAGCCAGCTCTGGTCCAGGGCGTTACTTACGTGCGAGATGCAAACAGATAATAACAGATGTATTTCCCCAGTCATTTTCACCCGTCCTCCTCAACTTCTCAAGTCAGCAAAGCACAGATAAACAGGAACAACAGACTGAGTTTAGGAGTCAGTTAAGTGTGAGAGGTGACAGTCATGGATGGGGCTCTATTATATTCTGAAGCATCAGAGAGGACAAGGGCAAAATCTGAAACCACATGGCAGCCATCAGCGTCTCCCCTTGTCATTGGTAGAGAAACCCGACACTGACATTTCCAGCTAATTATTTGACCTGTGTGTGAGTTCAAATGCTTAATATACTTGCAGGTTTAGATCAATGGTTGTGGCGGTGTGCCTTTCTCTCCCCCGTGGGTGTGTGTATGTTTGTGCACATGTGGGTGGGTGTGTGTTTGTGTGTGTGTGTTTTATTTATTTTATCACATTCCCAGTGGGTCAGAAGTTTACATACACTCAATTAGTATTTGGTAGCATTGCCTTTAAATTGTTTAACTTGGGTCAAACGTCTCGGGTAGCCTTCAACAAGCTTCCCACAATAAGTTGGGTGAATTTTGGCCAATTCTTCCTGACAGAGCTGGTGTAACTGAGTCAGGTTTGTATGCCTCCTTGTTCACACACGCTTTTTCAGTTCTGCCCACAAATGTTCTATAGGATTGAGGTCAGGGCTTTGTGATGGCCAATCCAATACCTTGACTTTGTTGTCCTTAAGCCATTTTGCCACAACTTTGGAAGTATGCTTGGGGTCATTGTCCATTTGGAAGACCCATTTGCGACCAAGCTTTAACTTCCTGACTGATGTCTTGAGATATTGCTTCAACATATCCACAAAATTGTATTTTCTCATGATGCCATCTATTTTGTGAAATGCACCAGTCCCTCCTGTAGCAAAGCACACCCACAACATGATGCTACCACGGTTGGGATGGTGTTCTTCAGCTTGCAAGCCTCCCCCTTTTCCTCCAAACATAACGATGGTCATTATGGCCAAACAGTTCTATTTTTGTTTCATCAGACCAGAGGACATTTCTCCAAAAATTATGATCTTTGTACCCATGTGCAGTTGCAAATGGTAGTCTGGCTTTTTTATGGTGGTTTTGGAGCAGTGGCTTCTTCTTTGCTGAGTGGCCTTTCAGGTTATGTCGATATAGGACTCGTTTTACTGTGGATATAGATACTTTTGTACCTGTTTCCTCCAGCATCTTCGCAAGGTCCTTTGCTGTTGTTCTGGGATTGATTTGCAATTTTAGCCCCAAAGTCTCTAGGAGACAGAACGCGTCTCCTTCCTGAGCAGTATGACGGCTGCGTGGTCCCATGGTGTGGATACTTGCGTACTATTGTTTGTACAGATGAACGTGGTACCTTCAGGTGTTTGGAAATTGCTCCCAAGGGTGAGCCAGACTTGTGGAGGTCTGCAATTATTTTTCCGAGGTCTTGGCTGATTTCTTTTGATTTTCCAATGATGTCAAGCAAAGAGACACTGAGTCTGAAGGTAGGCCTTGAAATACATCCACAGGTACACCTCCAATTGACTCAAATGATGACAATTAGCCTATCAGAAGTTTCTAAAGCCATGACATTATTTTCTGGAATTTTCCAAGCTGTTTCAAGGCACAGTCAACTTAGTCTATGTAAACGTCTGACCCACTGCAATTGTGATACAGTGAATTATAAGTGAAGTAATCTGTCTGTAAACAATTGTTGGAAAAATTACTTGTGTCATGCACAAAGTAGATGTCCTAATCGACTTGCCAAAACTATAGTTTGTTAACAAGAACTTTGTGGAGTGGTTGAAAAACGAGTTTTAATGACTCCAACCTAAGTGTATGTGAACTTCTGACTTCAACTGTACATGCGTACTCAGATAAAAGAGAATGAAATTGGAGCACAGAGGTTTCACAGCATTGGCACAGCTCAGCAGGACACCCGAAGAAAGAAACACTTGGGCTCCCAAATGCACTCATGCAGACTGTTGCTACCCTGAAGATTTTGGGAAGGAGAGGGTGGAGGGTGGTGTTTTGGAGGACAGTAAATGATGTGTGAGAATGGGGGAGCTGAGGGAGTTGGGTGAAAAAGGTGAAAATAGGGTAAGGAAATAGAGGAAGGATGGATGGATGGATGCAGAGGAGTTGAAAGAAGTGGGTCAGTAGAGTGTAAAATAAGCTTCCAGTAAGATTATTTGACCTATTAGAATATCCCTTCTAGGAGATTGCACGCACACTGCTGGGTTGTTTACCTGAGAGATAGAGCAGAGGATCAGTGTGTGTGTGTGTGTGTGTGTGTGTGTGTGTGTGTGTGTGTGTGTGTGTGTGTGTGTGTGTGTGTGTGTGTGTGTGTGTGTGTGTGTGTGTGTGTGTGTGTGTGTGTGTGTGTGTGTGTGTGTGTGTGTGTGTGTGTGTGTGTGTGTGTGTGTGTGTGTGTGTGTGTGTGTGTGTGTCTTTCTCACTTTGTGCATATGTGACAGGGATGACTGCATGCAGGATTTGTTTATATAAGTGTGTTTACAAAAGAGTGTTTGCCCAGACACGTGTCAAACACACACATCTCTCCCCTCTCCACTTCCTTATCTTCTATTCTCTCCGGGCAGGATTGGCTGGTTGTCTGCAGGGGTCAATGTTGGGGTCATCAGATAACAAGGATCAGGGTCAGGCCATAACAAGAGCACAGCTTTAATCTCTCTCTCTCTGCTGTCCAGACCAGACAAACTCCCTCTATGGCCCCCATGCACTCTCCTTTACACCCTGGTCCTTTTCACACTATTATGCCGTCCTGCACTCTGCTGGCTCGGATATTTCCTTTCCACTCTGTCCTTTCCAGCACAGTTCCAGCAACTGTGATGGATGGTAACCAGGCCAGTGAAGTACAGCTCAGCTCAGTAGGTTAAAAAGAGTACTTCAGTTACTTCAGTTAAGAGGTCTGCTAAAATATATTATTATTATTATAAGAGGGAAAATTAATGTGAAGATGACTAAGGGATGTCTATGATGACTAAGGGATATCTATGATGACTAAGGGATATCTATGAGTGTGTGTGTCTATATTTGCCTGTGTGACAGACAGAGTGACAGGGTGGTGGAATGTGCGTATCGTAAACTAACAAAGGCTGTGAGAGGAGATGACAGGGAGACAGTGAGGGTCTAGATCTCACACTCTGCCGACAGCCTGGAGCAGTGCAGTCTACAGACAGCTCAGACTCACTGCAGGGGCGGAACACAACGCCAGACATTCACAATCACCTAGACAATAAAATGGCCACAAAGCACACCAATTGTCCAGCTGAGTTCATCCATGACACAGCTATTTCAGTTTTACCATCCATGTTCATGATCAGTTGATATATAAAATACAATTTAGCCTTCTTTTCAGTGCAGATTGGTCTTTTGATGTGCAGGTCTCGGCACTCAGCAGTTTACCATGAAAGGGACCATGGTGTTAGCTAGCCTCCAGCAGGGAGCTGGGAGTGGTGTTGTTATTGTAAATCACAGTTGAAACACACTTGAAATTGAGCAGAGATTTACTGACTGTGCAGCGGTAGCTCCCCTGCTGCGCCACAACACACCACCACTACCACCCTGGGGTCTGGTGCTTTGATCTCCTACACACTCTACGCATTCTTCCCTTCTCCCATGTCACTTCACTTCCCTCTCCCATGTTTATGAGGGGCTGGCAGACAGGAACTGAACACTGGTCCAGTTGCCCAGATCTCTGTCTTCACGGTCACTAAGGTCACCACAACGGTCACCCTGACAAACCACTGCTGCTGTTGGCCAAAAAAGTGATGATCTTTTCCGACTCTCATTTTCATTTCACTCCTTTATGCAATCACAGGAGGGAGGGAAGGAGGGAACGTATTGCGCAACATTGGAATCATCACACAGCATTGTAAATGCTCACATGAGATAGTGGCTATTTTCATAGTCAATAATGGCACTGTTTATTTGTTGCACGAAGGTCAGGAGTTTTTATAGCATGGGACAGTGGGAGATCATCTCTCTCTCTCTCCCTCTCTCTCTCTGTCTCCCTCTCTCCCTCTCTCTCTCTGTCTCCCTCTCTCCCTCTCTCTCTGTCTCCCCCCCTCTCTCTCTCTCTCTCTCTCTCTCTCTCTCTCTCTCTCTGTCTCCCTCTCTCCCGCGCTCTCTCTCTGTCTCCCTCTCTCCCTCTCTCTCTCTCTGTCTCCCTCTCTCCCTCCCTCTCTGTCTCCCTCTCTCTCTCTGTCTCCCCCTCTCTCTCTGTCTCTCTCTCTCTCTCTCTCTCTCTCTCTCTCTCTCTCTCTCTCTCTCTCTCTCTCTCTCTCTCTCTCTCTCTCTCTCTCTCTCTCTCTCTCTCTCTCTCTCTGTACTCTCTCTCCAGTATTCTCTCTCTCTCTCCTGCACTCTTTCTCTCTCTCTCGCTCTCTCTCTCGCTCTCTCTCTCTCTCCGTCTCTCCGCCCCCCTTCTCTTTTTCTCTCTCCCCTTTCTCTCTCTCTCTCTATCTTTCTCTCTTCCTCTCCCCCTCTCTCTCTCTCTCTGTCTCTCTCTGCAATCTCTCTCTCTCTCTCTCTCTCTCTCTCTCTCTCTCTCTCTCTCTCTCTCTCTCTCTCTCTCTCTCTCTCTCTCTCTCTCTCATGTACTCTCTCTCTCTCTCTCTCTCTCTCTCTCTCTCTCTCTCTCTCTCTCTCTCTCTCTCTCTCTCTCTCTCTCTCTCTCTCTCTCTCTCTCTCTCTCTCTCTCTCTCATGTACTCTCTCTCTCTCTCTCTCTCTCTCTCTCTCTCTCTCTCTCTCTCTCTCTCTCTCTCTCTCTCTCTCTCTCCCTCTCTCTCTCACTCTCCCTCTCCTGCACTCTCTCTCCTGCACTCTCTCTCTCTCTCCACCTTATCTCCACAGTCGTCATCAGGTTGGGTCTGTTGTGTTGATTCTCCTTCTGGTTCCTGCTGCTGCCTCCACTCCTCTTTCGTTCCCATGACCTGGTAACTGGGTTTTGAGCCAGTGAGCAGGGAGCAGGAAGGCTGCAGACCAGAACAGGCCAGGCCAGGGAAGGGGAGACCAGAGTGGAGGATGGATGAGGGGGATGTATGGAGGAGGGGAAGGAGGGTTTGGCAGAGTTTGGTGATGTTGATACAGCTGTGCCGTAATTACATTATGACCTCACCGGTCACATCCAATCAAAACTGAAATAACATCGGCGGCCACAGCCAATCAAAACGGCAAACACATTGGCAATTCAAAGAAAAGGAGTGAAAGACTAGGAGCCCAAAGAGGATAGAAAATTGAACGCCAGCACCCTTATTAAATACACTATAGACACCACTGTATAATCACTATGTTAACTGTAAACACTCACCTATTACACAGAGTGCTCTAAATCCTCAAAGCTAAGATTCCACCCACACATGGTCTACTTAAGCAATAAGGCCCAGGAGGTGTGATATATGGCCAATATACATCCCATGCTAAGGGCTGTTCGGAGTGCCTGGACACAGCCCTTAGCCGTGGTATATTGGCCATATTCCATTAACACCCGAGGTGCCTTATTGCTTTTATAAACCAACGTAATTATATACACTACCGTTCAAAAGTTTGGGATCACTTAGATATTTCCTTGTTTTCCATGAAAACACACATGAAATGAGTTGCAAAATTAATAGGAAATATAGTCTAGACATTTTTTGTATTGATTGAACTTTTATTTAAATATTACGGCCTACCAAAAGGCAAAAGGCCTCCTGCGGGGATGGGGCCTGGGATTAAAATAAAGAAATACAATATAAATATAGGACAAAACACACATCACGACAAGATAGACAACACAACACTACTTAAAGAGAGACATAAAGACAACAACATAGCAAGGCAGCAACACATGACAACACAGCATGGTAGCAACACAACATGACAACAACATGGTAGCAGCTCAACATGGTAGCAGCACAACATGGTAGCAGCACAAAACATGGTACAAACATTGTTGGGCACAGACAACAGCACAAAGGGCAAAGGGCAAAAAGCTAGAGACAGCAATACATCCACAACTGTCAGTAAGAGTGTCCATGATTGAGTCTTTGAATGAAGAGACTGAGATAAAACTGTCCAGTTTGAGTGTTTGTTGCAGCTCCTACCAGTCGCTAGCTGCAGCGAACTGAAAAGACGAGCGACCCAGGGATGTGTGTGCTTTGGGGACCTTTAACAGAATATGATTGGCCGAACGGGTGTTGTATGTGGAGGATGAGGGCTAGAGTATATATCTCAGGTAGGGGGGAGTGAGGCCTGAGAGGGTTTTATAAATAAGCATCAACCAGCAGTAAAAATAAATGTTTTGTCGTACCCGTGATATATGGTCTGATATACCACTGCTGTCAGGCAATCAGCATTCAGGGCTCGAACAACCCAGTTTATAATCAAAACTAACACCCTGGCCGTCTCACAATCATACTGAACATTGATGAGGAAACCTGACTCTGGCCATATTGCATGAATACGTCGATTTTTCCCAGCTGAAGCCCAGACCGAGCCGACACTGTCACAGCCGTTGAATGAAGTAGACGTAGCGTCTACTTCCAAGCATCTGCCTCTAACCCTAGGAAGCTCTTTGCCACCTTCTCCTCCCTCCTGAATCCTCCGCCCCCTCCCCCCCTCCTCCCTCTCTGCAGATGACTTCGTCAACCATTTTGAAAAGAAGGTCGACGACATCCGATCCTCGTTTGCTAAGTCAAACGACACCGCTGGTTCTGCTCACACTGCCCTACCCTGTGCTCTGACCTCTTTCTCCCCTCTCTCTCCAGATGAAATCTCGCGTCTTGTGACGGCCGGCCGCCCAACAACCTGCCCGCTTGACCCTATCCCCTCCTCTCTTCTCCAGACCATTTCCGGAGACCTTCTCCCTTACCTCACCTTGCTCATCAACTCATCCCTGACCGCTGGCTACGTCCCTTCCGTCTTCAAGAGAGCGAGAGTTGCACCCCTTCTGAAAAAACCTACACTCGATCCCTCCGATGTCAACAATTACAGACCAGTATCCCTTCTTTCTTTTCTCTCCAAAACTCTTGAACGTGCCGTCCTTGGCCAGCTCTCCCGCTATCTCTCTCTGAATGACCTTCTTGATCCAAATCAGTCAGGTTTCAAGACTAGTCATTCAACTGAGACTGCTCTCCTCTGTATCACGGAGGCGCTCCGCACTGCTAAAGCTAACTCTCTCTCCTCTGCTCTCATCCTTCTAGATCTATCGGCTGCCTTCGATACTGTGAACCATCAGATCCTCCTCTCCACCCTCTCCGAGTTGGGCATCTCCGGCGCGGCCCACATTTGGTTGCGTCCTACCTGACAGGTCGCTCCTACCAGGTGGCGTGGCGAGAATCTGTCTCCTCACCACGCGCTCTCACCACTGGTGTCCCCCAGGGCTCTGTTCTTGGCCCTCTCCTATTCTCGCTATACACCAAGTCACTTGGCTCTGTCATAACCTCACATGGTCTCTCTTATCATTGCTATGCAGACGACACACAATTAATCTTCTCCTTTCCCCCTTCTGATGACCAGGTGGCGAATCGCATCTCTGCATGTCTGGCAGACATATCAGTGTGGATGACGGATCACCACCTCAAGCTGAACCTCGGCAAGACGGAGCTGCTCTTCCTCCCGGGGAAGGACTGCCCGTTCCATGATCTCGCCATCACGGTTGACAACTCCGTTGTGTCCTCCTCCCAGAGCGCCAAGAACCTTGGCGTGATCCTGGACAACACCCTGTCGTTCTCAACCAACATCAAGGCGGTGGCCCGTTCCTGTAGGTTCATGCTCTACAACATCCGCAGAGTACGACCCTGCCTCACACAGGAAGCGGCGCAGGTCCTAATCCAGGCACTTGTCATCTCCCGTCTGGATTACTGCAACTCGCTGTTGGCTGGGCTCCCTGCCTGTGCCATTAAACCCCTTCAACTCATCCAGAACGCCGCAGCCCGTCTGGTGTTCAACCTTCCCAAGTTCTCTCACGTCACCCCGCTCCTCCGTTCTCTCCACTGGCTTCCAGTTGAAGCTCGCATCCGCTACAAGACCATGGTGCTTGCCTACGGAGCTGTGAGGGGAACGGCACCTCAGTACCTCCAGGCTCTGATCAGGCCCTACACCCAAACAAGGGCACTGCGTTCATCCACCTCTGGCCTGCTCGCCTCCCTACCACTGAGGAAGTACAGCTCCCGCTCAGCCCAGTCAAAACTGTTCGCTGCCCTGGCCCCCCAATGGTGGAACAAACTCCCTCACGACGCCAGGACAGCGGAGTCAATCACCACCTTCCGGAGACACCTGAAACCCCACCTCTTTAAGGAATACCTAGGATAGGATAAGTAATCCCTCTCACCCCCCCCTAAGTTTTAGATGCACTATTGTTAAGTGACTGTCCCACTGGATGTCATAAGGTGAATGCACCAATTTGTAAGTCGCTCTGGATAAGAGCGTCTGCTAAATGACTTAAATGTAAATGTAATTGTAAATGTGGTGAGCGTACATATTCCTTTTATTTAGAAATAACGCAGACAAAAACAATAAACAATACAAAACAACCGTGAAGCTTAAGGGCCATGTGCCCCAACCAAAGTTAACTTCCCACAAAGAAAGGAGGGAAAAGGGCTACCTAAGTATGGTTCCCAATCAGAGACAACGATAGACAGCTGTCCCTGATTGAGAACCATACCAGTCCAAAACATAGAAATACAAAATCATAGAAAAACAAAACATAGAATGCCCACCCCACATCACACCCTGACCTAACCAAATAGAGAAATAAAACGTCTCTCTAAGGTCAGGGCGTGACAGACGCTTTTCCAGCTTAAGTAGATGATGACAGATGAGTGGAGTGTGTTGCCATATATTGGATTTCTTATTGAATAATATGATGGGAGTCACGGTGTCAAACACAGCTGTCTGACTGGCATACACTGAGACTGACTGAGGTTTCCACATGATGAAGACTGTAAGTAGTTTCATTTGTGAACCCACTTTCAGCCTCCAGGCCTGCCAGATGGACTCACTGGGTAGTATGACGGGAGTCATGCCATTTTATCCATGGCAAACAAAAGGCAAAGCTAATCTAAGGCAACAGATAGAACAGTCACTGCAACACACACACACACCAGGAAGACTGGTTTGTTAATGAGAAGAGAGCAGTTGACTCATGGGACAGAGTTCATTGTGAGGAGGGCAGGCGGGGGCCACATTAGATCCCTGTTAGAACCAAGCCTGTTCAGCCTCAGATTCCTACTACACTACCCCATGAGCGGGAGGTGTGTGTGTGTGTGTGTGTGTGTGTGTGTGTGTGTGTGTGTGTGTGTGTGTGTGTGTGTGTGTGTGTGTGTGTGTGTGTGTGTGTGTGTGTGTGTGTGTGTGTGTGTGTGTGTGTGTGTGTGTGTGTGTGTGTGTGTGTGTGTGTGTGTGTGTGTGTGTGTGTGTGTGAGAGAGAGAGAGAGAGAGATTAACAAGCTGTGATGGTATGGAAGTGTTTTGTGACCATGGACCGAGCTGTAATGCTGGAAAACATCCAGTGTTTATCTTGAAAGTCAGAGTTTGGCAACAGTGAAACTGTCCTGAAGAATGCTCCATAAAGTGACGAACATCGCTGCTAGCTAACACAAAAGAGAGCAGGCTTAAATTAAAGGCTCACACGAACCCCTCTTCCAGGGCTATCAGCGATCATGTTAAATTGAAGCAGATTGGTTGAGATGGTTCTAGTTTTATGACTCCATGGTGAAACTATAACAGCAACAGGCTTATAATGCTAATACGGTGTGGGTCTGTGTGGGTGTTGTAACTTGCTGGAGGGTTTGTCCTCTTTCTGTTGCATAAGAGGCATTGTCGCTGACAATAACATATGAGGCCGCTGGTGTGGCTCATTGAGAAACTGGTTCAAAGGGCAGAACAGTACAGTAATAGAGATACACACGGGTCCTTTTTATTATCACACTAACACACACACCTACAGGTGCATGCACAAACACGCACACACACAAACACACAAGTCACACACACAACACACAAAAAATCTTGTATGCAGTTGCTCAAGGGACTCTATATACGTATAAGGTTACACATGCTTGTCTCTACGTGCATGTGCATCCGCAGCCAACAGAACAACAGTGTGGCTGATTCACTGTCTCAATGTGCACACTGTTCAAGTCTGAACTATTGTAATCAGTTGGACTGTTACGAACCAGTCCACTTATCCTCTACGGTCTTCAGCTGACTACTTGAGCCAGGGAAATGCTAGTTACCTAATCATGTGCAGTGTTGACCCCTTAGCTCAAATAACAAAGTTGAACTGTAGGGTTCCATTTTTGAGAAACAGATCTACCCTATAGGGATAGACAGGGTGAAGTGTGTAACTCAATGCAATAGACAGGCAGGGGGAAGAGATCGTTCATTAGCTTTCAACCTCCTGAAACCCATCTGGAGGAGAATTGATTTAACGGCCACGGGTGACATATAGCTCCTTCACTGGCCTTCGGACCACACTCCCCCCTTAACACCCTGCTCCCTCTCCCACCAAAAGGCCTCGAATTCCAGGAAAAGTTGGAGTGAAGTTCTGGTCTGGGCTCTATAAATCAGTGCTACATTGCCGAACCGGACCTTGTTTCAGTGGGACCAGGAGTGAAACGTCACGACTCCCTCCACATCCCCCTACTTTCCCCCGTTCAACCATATGTTCAACCATATGTGACGTTGTAGTGAGCTCCAGTTGAGACGATTTCCTCAACCACTCCTTAACCCTAACCTAACCAGGTGTCTGTTCAGTTTTGATTCAGACACTCTAAGCTAAGATGGTGGATAAATGAAGATAGTTCACTCAGGCCGTTTACCATTGGAGAAAATGGTCAGTACAGGTCTACTTTTTTTATTGAACCTTTATTTAACTAGGCAAGTCAGTTAAGAACAAATTCTTATTTACAACGACGACCTACCCCGGCCAAACCTGGATGAAGCTGGGTCAATTGAGCACCACCCTATGGGACTCCCAATCACAGCCAGATGTGATGCAGCCTGGATTTGAACAAGGGACTGTAGTGACACCTCTTGCACTGAGATGCAGTGCCTCAGACCGCTGCGCCACTCGGGAGCTTAAGGGTTTGCTCTCCCATAGACACCAATTCGATAGCAGCTGGGTCTGGTCTGCCTAGTTCAGTGAATCACATTGAAACAGAAAATTGAGGGAGTGGGATGTCTTGCTTCCTCTTCTGTCTCTGCTCTAACCACAACTGTTTCTGGTCCCGTCTGTCTGTTGCACCATAGTTGAGTCAGAGTCATGCTGCTCCAATCAGACCCTACAGGCCTTATTAACCTATTAACGCTGCTGCGTGTTCGTCATAGTGTCCTCGTTGCTCCTTTATAGGCCGCAATCAACGGCGGTGCCTTCCATTCCTCCCTCTTTGCCTGAGGCTGTTGCTCTCTCTAACAGCCATCGACCAGGAGGGGAAAAGTGAGAAACAGTTAGGTCACAAACACCAAGGAAACCATTGTTGTCGTGGTGAAAATAACACAAACTACGGAGATGGTGGTCAGCGGAGATAATGAATGAGCTGGGGATAGCATGCAATATAACAGCTGTCAATAACAGCACCCACACATGTAATGGGTGACATAAGAGGCATTTGTTATGATTCATGAAATGATGGAAAGTGTGTGTGTGTGTGTGTGTGTGTGTGTGTGTGTGTGTGTGTGTGTGTGTGTGTGTGTGTGTGTGTGTGTGTGTGTGTGTGTGTGTGTGTGTGTGTGTGTGTGTGTGTGTGTGTGTGTGTGTGTGTGTGTGTGTGTGTGTGTGTGTGTGTGTGTGTGTGTGTGTGTGTAACTGGCTCTGATACAACCCAGCCCATGGGCCATGTGAGTGATAGACCTGTCTGCACATGCCTATTAGGCCGCAGTGAGGCAGTAGGCTGATTCAACTGCAGAAGCTAGGTTGGTTCGTTCACAGGTGAATGACACATCGGTCAAAGGGCAGCAGCAGATGATCCTCTGTCCTGGGCCAGGCCAAGGAGAAGAGGAGTCATGACAGGACCTCTCAGCTCAGCTCTCATGAATAACACACAAACAGACAACATCCGTAAACAGTTTAGAAGTTAGCCGTTTGTTTCAATTCTTTCCAAACGGGTGGATGGGGTGGAGGGATGAGGGGATTGGAGGGGTGAGAGGGTGAAAGAGTGAACCAGGGCAGTTGATATGCCCTCTGTAGGGGCCCAATAGGGTGTAGTGACATCATCAGCCTTCCTCTGCCTCCCCTGCTCCTATGGGACGTTCTGCCTGTACAAACAAACCCACCCTCTGGGCCTCTTGTCTAATGGGAACCAGACCTGCCCAGGCACTGAACCCTCCCTCCATCTCTCTCTCTTTCTCTCCCTTTCTCTCCCTTTCTCCTTCCTTACTCCTTTCTCTCTCTCCCCCCTCTCTCTCTCTCTCTCTCTCTCTCTCTCTCTCTCTCTCTCTTTCTCCCTCTCTCCCTACACTCCCACACTCCACAAGCAACTACAGCTGAGGGATGCACTTCAATTATCCCAAACAGACCTGAAACTATTTCCTCTCTCTCCCTCCTTCTTTCCCACATAGCAATGAGTCATGACGTTCAACCTTTCCTCCGCTCTGGCTGACCTCTGTGACCTTGGAGCCACCAGACGCCCACCAACCTTTGCTTATCTCTCGCTCCCAATCTCCCCCTTGACCCTGCTCCTCTCCTCACAGTTACATGCTCTCTTTCTTGCCCTCGCTCCCTCCTTCCCTCCCTCCCTAACTCACTCACTCCCTCGTCCCCTTTTCTCTCGCTGATTATTTCATCCCTGTAACACTTTAGTGTCACTCTGGCCCTTGGCAAGCTCTTCAACTTATGTGCTATTTTTCCTTGACCTAGTTTTGATGTAAACCTTTCAGCTTGTGAGATAGTGCAGTCTAAGGCACTGCATCTCAGTGCTAGAGGCGTCACTACAGAAACCCTGGTTCGAATCCAGGCTGTATCACAACTGGCCGTGATCGGGATTCCCGTAGGGCGGCTCACAATTGGCCCAGCATTGTTCGGGTTTGGCCGGGGTAGGCCGTCATTTCAAATAAGAATTTGTTCTTAACTGACTTGCCTAGTTAAATAAAGGTTCGATATATAATTAGACATTGATGCTAATTGGACAAACTCATGGCAGTAACTGCATCATTAGATTTCTAACCAATGAGGTAAGCACGTACTAATCACAGACTCTCCACTTGGCCAACAGAGGACGAGGCACCATCTTGGACTGAGTGTCAGTGAGTGAGTGCAGTTCCTCTCTGAATGCAGCTCTGAATGTTCTTATTGTGTAAGGAGTATGTTCGTAGTTTATCTGTGAATGTCCTCCCGGTCTCCTAGCAGTTATTTTATCTGAATGTTCTGTTTCACTGCAGCATGAATCATGGCACAGAGAGAGAGAGAGAGAGAGAGAGAGAGAGAGAGAGAGAGAGAGAGAGAGAGAGAGAGGGAGATGGAGAGAGAGAGAGAGAGAGAGAGAGAGAGAGAGAGAGAGAGAGAGAGAGAGAGAGAGAGAGAGAGATGGAGAGAGGGGAGGAGAGATAGGCTATCAAACCACAGGGACTCCACATCGAGTACAATGCAGAAAGGGCTGGTTGAGAGCGTAACTGATGACATTCACTTCCTAAGACATGAGGCACTGTTTTTATAGTACTTCCTTATCACTGGATGACTGTGTCACTGCTAATTAGCATATCTCTGGAAGAGGACGACAGAGTATGTGTTGCTGCTGTCTTCTGTTCCACTGACTCGCTGTGTGCGTGTGGTTGTGTGTGTCTGTGTGTCTGTGTGCGTGTGGTTGCGTGTGTGTGTTTGTTTGTGTGAGTGCTTATGCGGTGTCTACTAAGAGTGTGTGTCCAACACTAGAATATGTGAGACGGCCCTAAGGTGGTGTGTGCCAGAATCAGCAGCGGGTGGGGAATGAAATGTCCTGGAAACATAAGAGATGTGTTGTAGAGGCAGCACCATGAGAATGACTGGAGGGATTGGCAGGGATTCAGACACACTGGATCTTACTGTCACTTCTGTGTCCATCCATCCCTCCATCCATCCATCCATTCCCTCCCTCACATCTGGACACAGACCCACCAATGTCCCTGTAGGCAGAGTGCTCAGACTCCACAGCCTCCTCAGTGAATTCACCCCCACCCCTCTCCTCTCTGCCCCCCTCTTTCCCTGGCCTGCTCTGTCTGTTTTTCTCCTTTTCTGAGGAGCTGCTGTGTGTTGCTTTCTGGCAGCGCTGCTGTCTTTGTGTCGTGAGGGCCGGGAGTGGCCAGGCCCCAATCACACCCCTCTGGAGCAACAGTGTGTGTTTGTGCACCGTCAGCAGAAAGCCAGACCTGGCGGTAACAGACATGTACAGACTCACTGGGGATGACTGTCCTGGAGACTGAGGGAAGGAGGGAATGCAGGTTAGTCTGTGAAATATAAATGATAGGTGAGTGCATGTGTCAGTTTGACTCTGTTCTTGTGAGTGACTGTGCGTGCAAAGTTTAACCTCAAAATCCTGATGCTTGTGGCCCCCCAGTGCTGAATCGATCTGCCATGAATGTCTGCTCGCAGCTCTCACATGCCAGCTGGATGAATCACACTGAAGGCATTGATCAAAAATGGTCTTTCTCACTACTCTCTCTCTCTCTCTCTCTCTCTCTCTCTCTCTCTCTCTCTCTCTCTCTCTCTCTCTCTCTCTCTCTCTCTGGTAAAACTTATTGTGAGAAATTGAAAAGGAAAGGTCGTCTTGTAGGGCTTGACCTGATGATAAGGTAACATGTACTGAGTCTACAAAAATATTCAGATCACTCGTTCCATGATGTAGACTGACCAGGTGAATCCAGGTGAAAGCTATGATCCCTTATTGATGGGGGATGGGGGATGGGGGGTGGGGGGGTCGTGCAACTCAAAATTAGGAGGGTGTTCCTAATGTTTGGCGTGCTCCGTGTATTTAAATAGACCTAACCATTGCAATGTATATATTGATACTTTACATAAAAAAATAAACACTATCACTAATGTAAATCATAGCCAAAAGCATAATAACCAATTACTTTCATAGCCTTTACAGACAGTGTTTATTCAAATCTAAGAGTTTGGTAGTGTAAATGCAATGTGACGAATAATCTATTCTGCTCTAATCTAATGTGCACACTGGTGAGGACCCACTGGTGCCACTTCGAAGACAACAATGAAGTTAAACAGGGAGTCAGGTACTTTCCATTCCTTCTTTAGAATCACTTAGAAATTGGAATGGATTGGAATGTTCTTTCTTTTCACAGGTCGAGCATTTCTCTAAATGGGGAACGGTTTCCTTGTCCAGAAGACAGAGGATCTTTCCAGAATGCAGTAAAAATACTCACATTGTCAAAGGTGTGTGTGTGTGTGCATGTGCGCGCGCGCGCGTGTGTGTGTGTGTGTGTGCATTCATGTATATATGTGTCCATGTGCACGTGCATACATGTCCGTGTGCGTGTGCACGTATGTGTGTGATCTTCCTAGTCCACAGTAGGGCCCCCTGAGAAAAAGAGCTGATGCCTGCCCCCACACCTCCTCTGTGTAGAAGGCAGCAGGCCAGGTGGGTGTGTTCCTGTTGCTGCTGCCTGAGGAGAAGCAGCTGTAGAGTTGAATCAGCTTTGCTTCAGCCTTGCCTAGGCATTTCCTTGATGTCATCAGAATACAGCAATAGCACCCTGGCAGCAATAAACCGTCAGTCAAATTCATTGACTCACATCAGGGACAAAAGTTTCCAGTCAGTTTGTCTCTCCGTCTCCATGTTTTTACGACACATTGACTTGGGTTTTCACAGAAAGTTAAAGTAGCCTATAGCACGTATCTAACCAATCAGACGGATCGGTTCTCCATTCCTTTTGATACGTTGTGCTTCATTCACAACTTCTCTATGTCGAATCGTTCTTCTCTTTTCTTTTCTGTGGCTTTTCTGTTTCGGTCCTTCCTCTTCCACAGTGTTCCACTGCCACATTGCAGTCCAGTCTAGACCAGTTGTGAAAGTTCAGCTGCTTCGAACCTGGATCTAGAAATGCTTTTCACAGAGGGCCTTTTGGTTCCTTTTGGTTCCTGGTGGCACCTTCATTGTGGAGGACAGGCTCATAATAATGTCTGGAATGGAATAAATGGAATGGTATCAAACACATGTCCATGCGTTTGATAGCATTCCATTCACTCCATTCCAGACATTATGATCAGCTGTCCTCCCCGCACCGGCCTCCTGTGGTTTTAATGCATAGTATAGTCAAGTATAGTCAAGTGATCATGATGATGTGTCATGAGCAGTGAGCACTACTGAGAATCAACTGAGTTAGGGGCCTCCACACCCCCTCCTTCCCTCCGCCAGACCACTCTCCACTCCTCCACTCCACTCCCTCTTGAATAAAATATTGAGTGTGGGATTACTTTCACAAAAGGAGGAACACGAACCCCTGACTTCCTGCCCAGTGATGAGGTCACCAGTCTCTAAGGGAGTGTCTGTGAAATGCATGCTCAATAACAGCCCAAGCAATGGATGGCAGGGAGAAGAGGAGAGAGGGAGGGGGGGGTGGAGGAGAGAGAGGGGGGTTGAGAAAATAAGTATGTGGAAGAGAGGGAGGGGTGGAGAATGAGGCGGGGGGGCAGAGAGTGAGGGAGTGGAGGAGAGAGGGGTAGAGGACTAGAGTACTAGAGGGATGTGATGTGGTAGTGGAGGGTGGCTGGGGAATGAGCTGGTGGTGCGGGGGTAGGGGGAGGTAGATGACTAGAGTACTAGAGGGGAATGAGCTGGTGGTGCGGGGGTAGGGGGAGGTAGAGGACTAGAGTACTAGAGGGGAATGAGCTGGTGGTGCGGGGGTAGGGGGAGGTAGAGGACTAGAGTACTAGAGGGGAATGAGCTGGTGGTGCGGGGGTAGGGGGAGGTAGAGGACTAGAGTACTAGAGGGGAATGAGCTGGTGGTGCGGGGGTAGGGGGAGGTAGAGGACTAGAGTACTAGAGGGAATGAGCTGGTGTTGCGGGGTAGGGGGAGGTAGAGGACTAGAGTACTAGAGGGGAATGAGCTGGTGGTGCGGGGGTAGGGGGAGGTAGAGGACTAGAGTACTAGAGGGGAATGAGCTGGTGGTGCGGGGGTAGGGGGAGGTAGAGGACTAGAGTACTCGAGGGGAATGAGCTGGTGGTTCTGGGGTAGGGGGAGGTAGAGGACTAGAGTACTCGAGGGGAATGAGCTGGTGGTGCGGGGGTAGGGGGAGGTAGAGGACTAGAGTACTAGAGGGATGTGAGGTGGTAGTGGAGGGTGGCTGGGGAATGAGCTGGTGGTGCGGGGGTAGAGGGGAGGTAGAGGACTAGAGTACTAGAGGGATGTGAGGTGGTAGTGGAGGGTTGCTGGGGAATGAGCTGGTGGTGCGGGGGTAGGGGGAGGTAGTGGACTAGAGTACTAGAGGGGAATGAGCTGGTGGTTCTGGGGTAGGGGGAGATAGAGGACTAGAGTACTAGAGGGGAATGAGCTGGTGGTGCGGGGATGGGGGGAGGTAGAGGACTAGAGTACTAGAGGGGAATGAGCTGGTGGTGCAGGGGTAGGGGGAGGTAGAGGACTAGAGTACTAGAGGGATGTGAGGTGGTAGTGGAGGGTGGCTGGGGAATGAGCTGGTGGTGCGGGGATGGGGGGAGGTAGAGGACTAGAGTACTAGAGGGGAATGAGCTGGTGGTGCGGGGGTAGGGGGAGGTAGAGGACTAGAGTACTAGAGGGATGTGAGGTGGTGGTGCGGGGGTAGGGGGGAGGTAGAGGACTAGAGTACTAGAGGGAAATGAGCTGGTGGTGCGGGGGTAGGGGGGAGGTAGGTTTTAACGTCCAGCGATTGTCTCTAGCGTGCCGCGGACACTTGGCCTAGCACAGCATGTACTCATGTTATGGAGAAGGCTCGACTAGCTCTTAAAAAATTACTCCAAGGGGGTGGGGGTGTGAACGCTCCACAGCCAAGAAAATCTCACGAAATGGGGGAGCGAGTTCCAGAGTTGGCCGAGAAACCACCTTCTTTTCATTTATCCCAGATGGCTCCATAACAGTAAATTGCTCTGTGAGTGGAGACTAGGGGAGTATTTGCTTTGTGATCAGTCTTATGGCCATAAGGGGAGAGATATGGATCAGTATACTCCAATACCCAGCATGCTCTACTTCTCCCTGGGGCCTGCTTCATTTGTATCTGACAATGTTGAACCTTTCACCAACCTAGAATATCTTCCTGACAACCCCCAAATCGTCACAATAGCTCCTTTGGATAAAAGGAACTACGAGTATTACATCAAATGTCCCTCCCTGTCTCATGTTACCCCTATGTAACCTGTTGTATCACAATCTGTTCTGAATCAGCTGGCTTCCTCTTCCCCCTGAAATTCTAGATGATATAAGTGTGCTGCTGATTGGAGTGGGACCTGCTCTGTGTCTGCATGTGTCTCAGTGAAGGTCATGTGCTGTGTGTGAGCCATTAGCTACTCTGTTCCCTCTCCCCAGGCCCAGGGCAGCTGGCTGGTCCTGGGCTGCTGGGACGACTGAAGAGGGGGGAGCACCTTGTGTACCCTGCCTGAGGCTGGGCCGAGCCGGCTGGGGGTGAGGATGGGATAAGGGTGTCTCTCTCTAACACACTCACACAAAGCCATTTTGTTTCTAGCCCAGGCCCAGATGGAACTGTTCTGTTGCCAAGGTTCCTGATCTCTACATCCTGCCTCCCAGTGAAAAGGTCCAGTCTTCAAACGACTAGCAGGAACAAAGACTCATACAGCACACTGCATGGCGCTAGGTCACACACTCACACATTCCCACTGCCTATGTACACACTATCGCTCTGTCCCTTGATCCTTATCTCCCCTCCATCTCTCCTTCTCAGCCTCCTCCATCGTCCTCTCTCTGTCTTTTTAAAATTGCTCATACATTCTCTGACCCACAAATGTAATTGACTACACACACACGTGAGTTTTTCTATCCGTATGGGGACCAAACAATTGATTCCCATTCAAAATCCTTTTTTTCCCTCACCCTAACCCTAACTCTTAACTTTAACCCTACCCCAAAATCCTAACCCTAACCCCTCAGTCTCCACAAGGATAGTAAAGACCAAAACAAACACTTTCTCTCACACACACACACACACACACACACACACACACACACACACACACACACACACACACACACACACACACACACACACACACACACACACACACACACACACACACACACACACACACACACACACACACACACACACACACACTGAGACACACACACTGAGACACACACACATTCTCCCTGCTCTTATTCCTCCTATGTCTCACCCTTGGGCAGTAACAGCATAATGCTTTCCAGATGCTGTATATTCTCCACCCTTACCCAGCTTTGGAAATGCCCCCCTCTCAAGGCGTTAATGGTGCCCTCTGAGAGGGGGAAGGGGTCCGCAGCCCTTTCATGCTCCCACTGAGCCGCTAAAACAGTCCCCTTCCCTCCTTTCCCTTTCACAAAGTAATCGCTGACCTGTCGTCTCTTTGCCCCGATCTGCAGGGTTACATACAGTACATGGCTGTGTTGGAAGACAATCTGACAGTATTTCAGGACACAGATAAGCTCTAAAGCATATGTGAAAAGTCCACTGCTGTCCTTTCTCCAGATGGTTAGTGATGTTCGTATTGGGTTTCCAAACTGTCTGCAGCCCCTGGATGATGATGGGCTTAGGTTATTGGCTGTAACCATGGTGGGGTATCTGGTGTCGGTGGTCTGCTGTTCAGCAAGGTGCCTCGCTCCCTCTGTCTTCATTCCTCTTACTGTATCACCCAGTCTAAATGATGACCATCTATCCACTGTAGAAAATCAATGGCCAGTGAGTGTAGTCTCAAAAGCTGGCTTGGTTTACTGCCCATCCTCCCCACACCCTGCTAATGGGAGAGGATCATTAAACCAGTATGATTAAACCTCTTAGATCTCTGTGTGTCATACAGGGAAACATGCTGTAATCGTTAGTGTGAATAGCTCCATCATTAGGCTCTTTCTAATCCTCAGTATGAAACCTCATAAGGGCCACAAGGGTTCCAGTCCCAGAGCCCCAGACCCTCCAGCCCCAGAGCCCCAGTCTACCCCAGCCCCAGAGCCCCAGTCTCCCCCAGCCCCAGAGCCCCAGTCCGTCCTGCCCTAGAGCCCCAGTCCCTCCTGCCCCAGATCCCCAGTCCCTCCTGCCCCAGAGCCCCAGTCCCTCCTGCCCCAGAGCCCCAGTCTCCCCATGCCCCAGAGCCCCAGCCCCTCCTGCCACAGAGCCCCAGTCCCTCCTGTCCCAGAGCCCCAGTCCATCCAGTCCCAGAGCACCAGTTCCTCCTGCCACAGAGCCCCAGTCCCTCCTTCCCCAGAGCCCCAGTCCCTCCTGTCCCAGAGCCCCAGTCCATCCATTCCCAGAGCCCCAGTCCCTCCAGTCCCAGAGCCCCAGTCCCTCCAGGCCCAGAGCCCCAGTCCCTCTTGCCCCAGAGCCCCAGTCCCTCCTGCCCCAGAGCCCCAGTCACTCCTGTCCGAGAGCGCCAGTCCATCCAGTCCCAGAGCCCCAGTCCCTCCAGTCCCAGAGCCCCAGTCCCTCCTGCCCCAGAGCCCCAGTCCCTCCTGCCCCAGAGCCCCAGTCCCTCCTGCCCCAGAGCCCCAGTCTCCCCATGCCCCAGAGCCCCAGCCCCTCCTGCCACAGAGCCCCAGTCCCTCCTGCCCCAGAGCCCCAGTCCCTCCTGTTCCAGAGCCCCAGTCCATCCTGCCCCAGAGCCCCAGTCTCCCCATGCCCCAGAGCCCCAGCCCCTCCTGCCACAGAGCCCCAGTCCCTCCTGCCCCAGAGCCCCAGTCCCTCCTGTTCCAGAGCCCCAGTCCATCCAGTCCCAGAGCACCAGTTCCTCCTGCCACAGAGCCCCAGTCCCTCCTGCCCCAGAGCCCCAGTCCCTCCTGTCCCAGAGCCCCAGTCCTTCCAGTCCCAGAGCCCCAGTCCCTCCAGGCCCAGAGCCCCAGTCCCTCTTGCCCCAGAGCCCCAGTCCCTCTTGCCCCAGAGCCCCAGTCCCTCCAGTCCCAGAGCCCCAGTCCCTTCTGCCCCAGAGCCCCAGTCCCTCCTGGCCCAGAGCCCCAGACTCGCCCTGCCCCAGAGCCCCAGTCCCTCCTGCCCCAGAGCCCCAGTCCCTCCTGCCCCAGAGCCCCAGTCCCTCCTGCCCCAGAGCCCCAGTCTCCCCATGCCCCAGAGCCCCAGCCCCTCCTGCCAGAGAGCCCCAGTCCCCCTGCCCCAGAGCCCCAGTCCCTCCTGCCCCAGAGCCCCAGTCCATCCAGTCCCAGAGCACCAATTCCTCCTGCCACAGAGCCCCAGTCCCTCCTGCCCCAGAGCCCCAGTCCCTCCTGTCCCAGAGCCCCAGTCCATCCAGTCCCAGAGCCCCAGTCCCTCCAGGCCCAGAGCCCCAGTCCCTCCTGCCCCAGAGCCCCAGTCTCCCCATGCCCCAGAGCCCCAGCCCCTCCTGCCACAGAGCCCCAGTCCCTCCTGCCCCAGAGCCCCAGTCCCTCCTGTCCCAGAGCCCCAGTCCATCCAATCCCAGAGCACCAATTCCTCCTGCCACAGAGCCCCAGTCCCTCCTGCCCCAGAGCCCCAGTCCCTCCTGTCCCAGAGCCCCAGTCCATCCAGTCCCAGAGCCCCAGTCCCTCCAGGCCCAGAGCCCCAGTCCCTCTTGCCCCAGAGCCCCAGTCCCTCTTGCCCCAGAGCCCCAGTCCCTCCAGTCCCAGAGCCCCAGTCCCTCCTGTCCCAGAGCCCCAGTTTGTCCTGTCCCAGAACCCCAGTCCCTCCAACCCCAGAGCCCCAGACCCTCCTGTTCCAGAGACCCAGTCCCTCCAGTCCCAGAGCCCCAGTCCTTCCTGTCCCAGAGCCCCAGTCCCTCCTGTCCCAGAGCCCCAGTCGCTCCTGTCCCAGAGCCCCAGTCCTTCCTGTCCCAGAGCCCCAATCCCTCCAGTCCCAGAGCCCCAGTACCTACAGTCCCAGAGCCCCAGTCCCTCCAGTTCCAGTGCCCCAGTCCCTGTGCCCCAGTCCCTACTGCCCAGAGCCCCAGTCCCTCCTGTCCCAGAGCCCCAGTCCTTCCTGTCCCAGAGCCCCAGTCCCCCTGTCCCAGAGCCCCAGTCCCTCCTGTCTCAGAGCCCCAGTCTCTCCTGTCCCAGAGCCCAAGTCCCTCCAGCCCCAGAGCCCCAGGCCCTCCTGTCCCAGAGCCCCAGTCCCTCCAGTCCCAAAGCCCCAGTTCGTCCAGTCCCAGAGCCCCAGTCCCTCCAACCCCAGAGCCCCAGTCCCTCCAACCCCAGAGCCCCAGTCCCTCCTGTCCAAGAGCCCCAGTCCCTCCTGTCCCAGTGCCCCAGTCCCTCCAGCCCCAGAGCCCCAGTTCCTCCTGTCCCAGATCTCCAGTCCCTCCAGTCCCAGAGCCCCAGTCCCTCCAGTCCCAGAGCCCCAGTCGCTCCAGCCCTAGAGCCCCAGTCCCTCCTGTGCCAGAGCCCCAGTCCTTCCTGTCCCAGAGCCCCAGTTCCTCCTGTCCCAGAGCCCCAGTCCCTCCTGTCCCAGAGCCCCAGTCCCTCCAGCCCCAGAGCCCCAGTCTCTCCTGCCCCAGAGCCCCAGTCTCCCCCTGTCCCAGAGCCCCAGTCCCTCGAGACCCAGAGCCCCAGTCCCTCCAGTCCCAGAGCCTCAGTCCCTCCTGTCCCAGAGCCCCAGTACCTACAGTCCCAGAGCCCCAGTCCCTCCAGTCCCAGAGCCCCAGTCCCTCATGTCCCAGAGCCCCAGTCCCTCCAGCCCGAGAGCCCCAGTCCATCCTGCCCCAGAGCCCCAGTCTCCCCTGTCCCAGAGCCCCAGTCGATCCAGCCCCAGAGCCACAGTCCCTCCAGCCCCAGAGCCCCAGTCCCTCCTGCCCCAGAGCCCCAGTCTCCCCCTGTCCCAGAGCCCCAGTCCCTCGAGACCCAGAGCCCCAGTCCCTCCAGTCCCAGAGCCTCAGTCCCTCCTGTCCCAGAGCCCCAGTACCTACAGTCCCAGAGCCCCAGTCCCTCCAGTCCCAGTGCCCCAGTCCCAGTTCCCCAGTCCCTACTGCCCCAGAGCCCAGGTCCCTCCTGTCCCAGAGCCCCAGTTTGTCCTGTCCCAGAACCCCAGTCCCTCCAACCCCAGAGCCCCAGACCCTCCTGTTCCAGAGACCCAGTCCCTCCAGTCCCAGAGCCCCAGTCCTTCCTGTCCCAGAGCCCCAGTCCCTCCTGTCCCAGAGCCCCAGAGCCCCAGTCCTTCCTGTCCCAGAGCCCCAATCCCTCCAGTCCCAGAGCCCCAGTACCTACAGTCCCAGAGCCCCAGTCCCTCCAGTTCCAGTGCCCCAGTCCCTGTGCCCCAGTCCCTACTGCCCAGAGCCCCAGTCCCTCCTGTCCCAGAGCCCCAGTCCTTCCTGTCCCAGAGCCCCAGTCCCCCTGTCCCAGAGCCCCAGTCCCTCCTGTCTCAGAGCCCCAGTCTCTCCTGTCCCAGAGCCCAAGTCCCTCCAGCCCCAGAGCCCCAGGCCCTCCTGTCCCAGAGCCCCAGTCCCTCCAGTCCCAAAGCCCCAGTTCGTCCAGTCCCAGAGCCCCAGTCCCTCCAACCCCAGAGCCCCAGTCCCTCCAACCCCAGAGCCCCAGTCCCTCCTGTCCAAGAGCCCCAGTCCCTCCTGTCCCAGTGCCCCAGTCCCTCCAGCCCCAGAGCCCCAGTTCCTCCTGTCCCAGTTCTCCAGTCCCTCCAGTCCCAGAGCCCCAGTCCCTCCAGTCCCAGAGCCCCAGTCCCTCCAGCCCTAGAGCCCCAGTCCCCCCTGTCCCAGAGCCCCAGTCCCTCCTGTCTCAGAGCCCCAGTCTCTCCTGTCCCAGAGCCCAAGTCCCTCCAGCCCCAGAGCCCCAGGCCCTCCTGTCCCAGAGCCCCAGTCCCTCCAGTCCCAAAGCCCCAGTTCGTCCAGTCCCAGAGCCCCAGTCCCTCCAGTCCCTCGAGATCCAGAGCCCCTGTCCCTCCAGTCCCAGAGCCCCAGTCCTTCCAGTCCCAGATCCCCAGTCCCTCCTGTCCCAGAGCCCCAGTCCCTCCAGCCCCAGAGCCCCAGTCCCTCCTGCCCCAGAGCCCCAGTCTCCCCCTGTCCCAGAGCCCCAGTCAATCCAGCCCCAGAGCCCCAGTCTTCCCCTGTCCCAGAGCCCCAGTCCTTCCTGTCCCAGAGCCCCAGTCCCCCCTGTCCCAGAGCCCCAGTCCCTCCTGTCTCAGAGCCCCAGTCTCTCCTGTCCCAGAGCCCAAGTCCCTCCAGCCCCAGAGCCCCAGGCCCTCCTGTCCCAGAGCCCCAGTCCCTCCAGTCCCAAAGCCCCAGTTTGTCCAGTCCCAGAGCCCCAGTCCCTCCAACCCCAGAGCCCCAGTCCCTCCAACCCCAGAGCCCCAGTCCCTCCTGTCCAAGAGCCCCAGTCCCTCCTGTCCCAGTGCCCCAGTCCCTCCATCCCCAGAGCCCCAGTTCCTCCTGTCCCAGATCTCCAGTCCCTCCAGTCCCAGAGCCCCAGTCCCTCATGTCCCAGAGCCCCAGTCCCTCCAGCCCGAGAGCCCCAGTCCATCCTGCCCCAGAGCCCCAGTCCCTCCCCAGAGTCTCCTCCTTCTGTCCCAGAGCCCCTGTCCCAGAGCCCCAGTTCTTCCTGTCCCAGAGCCCCAGTCCCCCCTGTCCCAGAGCCCCAGTCCCTCCTGTCTCAGAGCCCCAGTCTCTCCTGTCCCAGAGCCCAAGTCCCTCCAGCCCCAGAGCCCCAGGCCCTCCTGTCCCAGAGCCCCAGTCCCTCCAGTCCCAAAGCCCCAGTTCGTCCAGTCCCAGAGCCCCAGTCCCTCCAGTCCCTCGAGATCCAGAGCCCCTGTCCCTCCAGTCCCAGAGCCCCAGTCCTTCCAGTCCCAGATCCCCAGTCCCTCCTGTCCCAGAGCCCCAGTCCCTCCAGCCCCAGAGCCCCAGTCCCTCCTGCCCCAGAGCCCCAGTCTCCCCCTGTCCCAGAGCCCCAGTCAATCCAGCCCCAGAGCCCCAGTCCCTCCAGCCCCAGAGCCCCAGTGCCTCCTGCCCCAGAGCCCCAGTCTCCCCCTGTCCTAGAGCCCCAGTCCCTCCAGTCCCAGATCCCCAGTCCCTCCAGTCCCAGAGCCCGTCCCTCCAGTCCCAGAGCCCCAGTCCCTCCTGTCCCAGAGCCCCAGTCCCTCCTGTCCCTAGCCCCAGTCCCTCCAGCCCCAGAGCCCCAGTCCCTCCTGTCCCAGATCCCCAGTCCCTCCAGCCCCAGAGCCCCAGTCCCTCCTGCCCCAGAGCCCCAGTCTCCCTCTGTCCCAGAGCCCCAGTCCATCCAGCCCCAGAGCCCGTCCCTCCAGTCCCAGAGCCCCAGTCCCTCATGTCCCAGAGCCCCAGTCCCTCCAGCCCGAGAGCCCCAGTCCCTCCTGCCCCAGAGCCCCAGTCTCCCCCTGTCCCAGAGCCCCAGTCCATCCAGCCCCAGAGCCCCAGGCCCTTCTGCCCCAGAACCCCAGACCCTCCAGTTCCAGAGCCCCAGTCCCTCCAGTCCCAGAGCCCCAGTCCCTCCTGTCCCAGAGCCCAAGTCCCTCCAGCCCTGTCCCTCCAGCCCCAGAGCCCCAGTCCCTCCCGTCCCAGAGCCCCAGTCCCTCCTGTCCCAGAGCCCCAGTTCCTCCTGTCCCAGAGCCCCAGTCCCTCCTGTCCCAGAGCCCCAGTCCCTCCAGCCCCAGAGCCCCAGTCTCTCCTGCCCCAGAGCCCCAGTCTCCCTCTGTCCCAGAGCCCCAGTCCATCCAGCCCCAGAGCCCCAGTCCCTCCAGTCCCAGAGCCCCAGTCCCTCATGTCCCAGAGCCCCAGTCCCTCCAGCCCGAGAGCCCCAGTCCATCCTGCCCCAGAGCCCCAGTCTCCCCCTGTCCCAGAGCCCCAGTTCTTCCTGTCCCAGAGCCCCAGTCCCCCCTGTCCCAGAGCCCCAGTCCCTCCTGTCTCAGAGCCCCAGTCTCTCCTGTCCCAGAGCCCAAGTCCCTCCAGCCCCAGAGCCCCAGGCCCTCCTGTCCCAGAGCCCCAGTCCCTCCAGTCCCAAAGCCCCAGTTCGTCCAGTCCCAGAGCCCCAGTCCCTCCAGTCCCTCGAGATCCAGAGCCCCTGTCCCTCCAGTCCCAGAGCCCCAGTCCTTCCAGTCCCAGATCCCCAGTCCCTCCTGTCCCAGAGCCCCAGTCCCTCCAGCCCCAGAGCCCCAGTCCCTCCTGCCCCAGAGCCCCAGTCTCCCCTGTCCCAGAGCCCCAGTCAATCCAGCCCCAGAGCCCCAGTCTTCCCCTGTCCCAGAGCCCCAGTCCTTCCTGTCCCAGAGCCCCAGTCCCCCTGTCCCAGAGCCCCAGTCCCTCCTGTCTCAGAGCCCCAGTCTCTCCTGTCCCAGAGCCCAAGTCCCTCCAGCCCCAGAGCCCCAGGCCCTCCTGTCCCAGAGCCCCAGTCCCTCCAGTCCCAAAGCCCCAGTTCGTCCAGTCCCAGAGCCCCAGTCCCTCCAACCCCAGAGCCCCAGTCCCTCCAACCCCAGAGCCCCAGTCCCTCCTGTCCAAGAGCCCCAGTCCCTCCTGTCCCAGTGCCCCAGTCCCTCCATCCCCAGAGCCCCAGTTCCTCCTGTCCCAGATCTCCAGTCCCTCCAGTCCCAGAGCCCCAGTCCCTCCAGTCCCAGAGCCCCAGTCCCTCCAGCCCTAGAGCCCCAGTCCCTCCTGTGCCAGAGCCCCAGTCCCTCCTGTCCCAGAGCCCCAGTTCCTCCTGTCCCAGAGCCCCAGTCTCCCTCTGTCCCAGAGCCCCAGTCCATCCAGCCCCAGAGCCCCAGTCCCTCCAGTCCCAGAGCCCCAGTCCCTCATGTCCCAGAGCCCCAGTCCCTCCAGCCCGAGAGCCCCAGTCCATCCTGCCCCAGAGCCCCAGTCTCCCCCTGTCCCAGAGCCCCAGTTCTTCCTGTCCCAGAGCCCCAGTCCCCCCTGTCCCAGAGCCCCAGTCCCTCCTGTCTCAGAGCCCCAGTCTCTCCTGTCCCAGAGCCCAAGTCCCTCCAGCCCCAGAGCCCCAGGCCCTCCTGTCCCAGAGCCCCAGTCCCTCCAGTCCCAAAGCCCCAGTTCGTCCAGTCCCAGAGCCCCAGTCCCTCCAGTCCCTCGAGATCCAGAGCCCCTGTCCCTCCAGTCCCAGAGCCCCAGTCCTTCCAGTCCCAGATCCCCAGTCCCTCCTGTCCCAGAGCCCCAGTCCCTCCAGCCCCAGAGCCCCAGTCCCTCCTGCCCCAGAGCCCCAGTCTCCCCTGTCCCAGAGCCCCAGTCAATCCAGCCCCAGAGCCCCAGTCCCTCCAGCCCCAGAGCCCCAGTGCCTCCTGCCCCAGAGCCCCAGTCTCCCCCTGTCCTAGAGCCCCAGTCCCTCCAGTCCCAGATCCCCAGTCCCTCCAGTCCCAGAGCCCGTCCCTCCAGTCCCAGAGCCCCAGTCCCTCCTGTCCCAGAGCCCCAGTCCCTCCTGTCCCTAGCCCCAGTCCCTCCAGCCCCAGAGCCCCAGTCCCTCCTGTCCCAGATCCCCAGTCCCTCCAGCCCCAGAGCCCCAGTCCCTCCTGCCCCAGAGCCCCAGTCTCCCTCTGTCCCAGAGCCCCAGTCCATCCAGCCCCAGAGCCCGTCCCTCCAGTCCCAGAGCCCCAGTCCCTCATGTCCCAGAGCCCCAGTCCCTCCAGCCCGAGAGCCCCAGTCCCTCCTGCCCCAGAGCCCCAGTCTCCCCCTGTCCCAGAGCCCCAGTCCATCCAGCCCCAGAGCCCCAGGCCCTTCTGCCCCAGAACCCCAGACCCTCCAGTTCCAGAGCCCCAGTCCCTCCAGTCCCAGAGCCCCAGTCCCTCCTGTCCCAGAGCCCAAGTCCCTCCAGCCCTGTCCCTCCAGCCCCAGAGCCCCAGTCCCTCCTGTCCCAGAGCCCTAGTCCCTCCCGTCCCAGAGCCCCAGTCCCTCCAGTCCCATAGCCCCAGTCCATCCTGTCCCAGAGCCCCAGTCCCTCCAGCCCCAGATCCCCAGTCCCTCCAGCCCCAGAGCCCCAGTCCCTCCAGCCCCAGAGCCCCAGTCCCTCCTGTCCCAGAGCCCCAGTCCCTCCTATCCCAGAGCCCCAGTCCCTCCAGTCCCAGAGCCCCAGTCCCTCCTGCCCCAGAGCCCCAGTCTCCCCCTGCCCCAGAGCCCCAGTCCCTCCTGTCCCAGAGCCCCAGTCCATCCTGTCCCAGAGCCCCAGTCTCCCCCTGTCCCAGAGCCCCAGTCGATCCAGCCCCAGAGCCACAGTCCCTCCAGCCCCAGAGCCCCAGTCCCTCCTGCCCCAGAGCCCCAGTCTCCCCCTGTCCCAGAGCCCCAGTCCCTCGAGACCCAGAGCCCCAGTCCCTCCAGTCCCAGAGCCTCAGTCCCTCCTGTCCCAGAGCCCCAGTCCCTCCAGTCCCAGTGCCCCCAGTCCCAGTGCCCCAGTCCCAGTGCCCCAGCCCCTACTGCCCCAGAGCCCAGGTCCCTCCTGTCCCAGAGCCCCAGTCCCTCCTGTCCCAGAGCCCCAGTTTGTCCTGTCCCAGAACCCCAGTCCCTCCAACCCCAGAGCCCCAGACCCTCCTGTTCCAGAGACCCAGTCCCTCCAGTCCCAGAGCCCCAGTCCTTCCTGTCCCAGAGCCCCAGTCCTCCTGTCCCAGAGCCCCAGTCGCTCCTGTCCCAGAGCCCCAGTCCTTCCTGTCCCAGAGCCCCAATCCCTCCAGTCCCAGAGCCCCAGTACCTACAGTCCCAGAGCCCCAGTCCCTCCAGTTCCAGTGCCCCAGTCCCTGTGCCCCAGTCCCTACTGCCCAGAGCCCCAGTCCCTCCTGTCCCAGAGCCCCAGTCCTTCCTGTCCCAGAGCCCCAGTCCCCCCTGTCCCAGAGCCCCAGTCCCTCCTGTCTCAGAGCCCCAGTCTCTCCTGTCCCAGAGCCCAAGTCCCTCCAGCCCCAGAGCCCCAGGCCCTCCTGTCCCAGAGCCCCAGTCCCTCCAGTCCCAAAGCCCCAGTTCGTCCAGTCCCAGAGCCCCAGTCCCTCCAACCCCAGAGCCCCAGTCCCTCCAACCCCAGAGCCCCAGTCCCTCCTGTCCAAGAGCCCCAGTCCCTCCTGTCCCAGTGCCCCAGTCCCTCCAGCCCCAGAGCCCCAGTTCCTCCTGTCCCAGATCTCCAGTCCCTCCAGTCCCAGAGCCCCAGTCCCTCCAGTCCCAGAGCCCCAGTCCCTCCAGCCCTAGAGCCCCAGTCCCTCCTGTGCCAGAGCCCCAGTCCTTCCTGTCCCAGAGCCCCAGTTCCTCCTGTCCCAGAGCCCCAGTCCCTCCTGTCCCAGAGCCCCAGTCCCTCCAGCCCCAGAGCCCCAGTCTCTCCTGCCCCAGAGCCCCAGTCTCCCCCTGTCCCAGAGCCCCAGTCCCTCGAGACCCAGAGCCCCAGTCCCTCCACCCCAGAGCCTCAGTCCCTCCTGTCCCAGAGCCCCAGTACCTACAGTCCCAGAGCCCCAGTCCCTCCAGTCCCAGAGCCCCAGTCCCTCATGTCCCAGAGCCCCAGTCCCTCCAGCCCGAGAGCCCCAGTCCATCCTGCCCCAGAGCCCCAGTCTCCCCCTGTCCCAGAGCCCCAGTCGATCCAGCCCCAGAGCCACAGTCCCTCCGCCCCAGAGCCCCAGTCCCTCCTGCCCCAGAGCCCCAGTCTCCCCCTGTCCCAGAGCCCCAGTCCCTCGAGACCCAGAGCCCCAGTCCCTCCAGTCCCAGAGCCTCAGTCCCTCCTGTCCCAGAGCCCCAGTACCTACAGTCCCAGAGCCCCAGTCCCTCCAGTCCCAGTGCCCCAGTCCCAGTGCCCCAGTCCCTACTGCCCCAGAGCCCAGGTCCCTCCTGTCCCAGAGCCCCAGTTTGTCCTGTCCCAGAACCCCAGTCCCTCCAACCCCAGAGCCCCAGACCCTCCTGTTCCAGAGACCCAGTCCCTCCAGTCCCAGAGCCCCAGTCCTTCCTGTCCCAGAGCCCCAGTCCCTCCTGTCCCAGAGCCCCAGAGCCCCAGTCCTTCCTGTCCCAGAGCCCCAATCCCTCCAGTCCCAGAGCCCCAGTACCTACAGTCCCAGAGCCCCAGTCCCTCCAGTTCCAGTGCCCCAGTCCCTGTGCCCCAGTCCCTACTGCCCAGAGCCCCAGTCCCTCCTGTCCCAGAGCCCCAGTCCTTCCTGTCCCAGAGCCCCAGTCCCCCTGTCCCAGAGCCCCAGTCCCTCCTGTCTCAGAGCCCCAGTCTCTCCTGTCCCAGAGCCCAAGTCCCTCCAGCCCCAGAGCCCCAGGCCCTCCTGTCCCAGAGCCCCAGTCCCTCCAGTCCCAAAGCCCCAGTTCGTCCAGTCCCAGAGCCCCAGTCCCTCCAACCCCAGAGCCCCAGTCCCTCCAACCCCAGAGCCCCAGTCCCTCCTGTCCAAGAGCCCCAGTCCCTCCTGTCCCAGTGCCCCAGTCCCTCCAGCCCCAGAGCCCCAGTCCCTCCTGTCCCAGATCTCCAGTCCCTCCAGTCCCAGAGCCCCAGTCCCTCCAGTCCCAGAGCCCCAGTCCCTCCAGCCCTAGAGCCCCAGTCCCCCCTGTCCCAGAGCCCCAGTCCCTCCTGTCTCAGAGCCCCAGTCTCTCCTGTCCCAGAGCCCAAGTCCCTCCAGCCCCAGAGCCCCAGGCCCTCCTGTCCCAGAGCCCCAGTCCCTCCAGTCCCAAAGCCCCAGTTCGTCCAGTCCCAGAGCCCCAGTCCCTCCAGTCCCTCGAGATCCAGAGCCCCTGTCCCTCCAGTCCCAGAGCCCCAGTCCTTCCAGTCCCAGATCCCCAGTCCCTCCTGTCCCAGAGCCCCAGTCCCTCCAGCCCCAGAGCCCCAGTCCCTCCTGCCCCAGAGCCCCAGTCTCCCCCTGTCCCAGAGCCCCAGTCAATCCAGCCCCAGAGCCCCAGTCTTCCCCTGTCCCAGAGCCCCAGTCCTTCCTGTCCCAGAGCCCCAGTCCCCCCTGTCCCAGAGCCCCAGTCCCTCCTGTCTCAGAGCCCCAGTCTCTCCTGTCCCAGAGCCCAAGTCCCTCCAGCCCCAGAGCCCCAGGCCCTCCTGTCCCAGAGCCCCAGTCCCTCCAGTCCCAAAGCCCCAGTTTGTCCAGTCCCAGAGCCCCAGTCCCTCCAACCCCAGAGCCCCAGTCCCTCCAACCCCAGAGCCCCAGTCCCTCCTGTCCAAGAGCCCCAGTCCCTCCTGTCCCAGTGCCCCAGTCCCTCCATCCCCAGAGCCCCAGTTCCTCCTGTCCCAGATCTCCAGTCCCTCCAGTCCCAGAGCCCCAGTCCCTCCAGTCCCAGAGCCCCAGTCCCTCCAGCCCTAGAGCCCCAGTCCCTCCTGTGCCAGAGCCCCAGTCCCTCCTGTCCCAGAGCCCCAGTTCCTCCTGTCCCAGAGCCCCAGTCTCCCTCTGTCCCAGAGCCCCAGTCCATCCAGCCCCAGAGCCCCAGTCCCTCCAGTCCCAGAGCCCCAGTCCCTCATGTCCCAGAGCCCCAGTCCCTCCAGCCCGAGAGCCCCAGTCCATCCTGCCCCAGAGCCCCAGTCTCCCCTGTCCCAGAGCCCCAGTTCTTCCTGTCCCAGAGCCCCAGTCCCCCTGTCCCAGAGCCCCAGTCCCTCCTGTCTCAGAGCCCCAGTCTCTCCTGTCCCAGAGCCCAAGTCCCTCCAGCCCCAGAGCCCCAGGCCCTCCTGTCCCAGAGCCCCAGTCCCTCCAGTCCCAAAGCCCCAGTTCGTCCAGTCCCAGAGCCCCAGTCCCTCCAGTCCCTCGAGATCCAGAGCCCCTGTCCCTCCAGTCCCAGAGCCCCAGTCCTTCCAGTCCCAGATCCCCAGTCCCTCCTGTCCCAGAGCCCCAGTCCCTCCAACCCCAGAGCCCCAGTCCCTCCTGCCCCAGAGCCCCAGTCTCCCCCTGTCCCAGAGCCCCAGTCAATCCAGCCCCAGAGCCCCAGTCCCTCCAGCCCCAGAGCCCCAGTGCCTCCTGCCCCAGAGCCCCAGTCTCCCCCTGTCCTAGAGCCCCAGTCCCTCCAGTCCCAGATCCCCAGTCCCTCCAGTCCCAGAGCCCGTCCCTCCAGTCCCAGAGCCCCAGTCCCTCCTGTCCCAGAGCCCCAGTCCCTCCTGTCCCTAGCCCCAGTCCCTCCAGCCCCAGAGCCCCAGTCCCTCCTGTCCCAGATCCCCAGTCCCTCCAGCCCCAGAGCCCCAGTCCCTCCTGCCCCAGAGCCCCAGTCTCCCTCTGTCCCAGAGCCCCAGTCCATCCAGCCCCAGAGCCCGTCCCTCCAGTCCCAGAGCCCCAGTCCCTCATGTCCCAGAGCCCCAGTCCCTCCAGCCCGAGAGCCCCAGTCCCTCCTGCCCCAGAGCCCCAGTCTCCCCCTGTCCCAGAGCCCCAGTCCATCCAGCCCCAGAGCCCCAGGCCCTTCTGCCCCAGAACCCCAGACCCTCCAGTTCCAGAGCCCCAGTCCCTCCAGTCCCAGAGCCCCAGTCCCTCCTGTCCCAGAGCCCAAGTCCCTCCAGCCCTGTCCCTCCAGCCCCAGAGCCCCAGTCCCTCCCCTGTCCCAGAGCCCCAGTCCCTCCTGTCCCAGAGCCCCAGTTCCTCCTGTCCCAGAGCCCCAGTCCCTCCTGTCCCAGAGCCCCAGTCCCTCCAGCCCCAGAGCCCCAGTCTCTCCTGCCCCAGAGCCCCAGTCTCCCTCTGTCCCAGAGCCCCAGTCCATCCAGCCCCAGAGCCCCAGTCCCTCCAGTCCCAGAGCCCCAGTCCCTCATGTCCCAGAGCCCCAGTCCCTCCAGCCCGAGAGCCCCAGTCCATCCTGCCCCAGAGCCCCAGTCTCCCCCTGTCCCAGAGCCCCAGTTCTTCCTGTCCCAGAGCCCCAGTCCCCCTGTCCCAGAGCCCCAGTCCCTCCTGTCTCAGAGCCCCAGTCTCTCCTGTCCCAGAGCCCAAGTCCCTCCAGCCCCAGAGCCCCAGGCCCTCCTGTCCCAGAGCCCCAGTCCCTCCAGTCCCAAAGCCCCAGTTCGTCCAGTCCCTGAGCCCCAGTCCCTCCAGTCCCTCGAGATCCAGAGCCCCTGTCCCTCCAGTCCCAGAGCCCCAGTCCTTCCAGTCCCAGATCCCCAGTCCCTCCTGTCCCAGAGCCCCAGTCCCTCCAGCCCCAGAGCCCCAGTCCCTCCTGCCCCAGAGCCCCAGTCTCCCCCTGTCCCAGAGCCCCAGTCAATCCAGCCCCAGAGCCCCAGTCTTCCCCTGTCCCAGAGCCCCAGTCCTTCCTGTCCCAGAGCCCCAGTCCCCCCTGTCCCAGAGCCCCAGTCCCTCCTGTCTCAGAGCCCCAGTCTCTCCTGTCCCAGAGCCCAAGTCCCTCCAGCCCCAGAGCCCCAGGCCCTACTGTCCCAGAGCCCCAGTCCCTCCAGTCCCAAAGCCCCAGTTCGTCCAGTCCCAGAGCCCCAGTCCCTCCAACCCCAGAGCCCCAGTCCCTCCAACCCCAGAGCCCCAGTCCCTCCTGTCCAAGAGCCCCAGTCCCTCCTGTCCCAGTGCCCCAGTCCCTCCATCCCCAGAGCCCCAGTTCCTCCTGTCCCAGATCTCCAGTCCCTCCAGTCCCAGAGCCCCAGTCCCTCCAGTCCCAGAGCCCCAGTCCCTCCAGCCCTAGAGCCCCAGTCCCTCCTGTGCCAGAGCCCCAGTCCCTCCTGTCCCAGAGCCCCAGTTCCTCCTGTCCCAGAGCCCCAGTCTCCCTCTGTCCCAGAGCCCCAGTCCATCCAGCCCCAGAGCCCCAGTCCCTCCAGTCCCAGAGCCCCAGTCCCTCATGTCCCAGAGCCCCAGTCCCTCCAGCCCGAGAGCCCCAGTCCATCCTGCCCCAGAGCCCCAGTCTCCCCTGTCCCAGAGCCCCAGTTCTTCCTGTCCCAGAGCCCCAGTCCCCCTGTCCCAGAGCCCCAGTCCCTCCTGTCTCAGAGCCCCAGTCTCTCCTGTCCCAGAGCCCAAGTCCCTCCAGCCCCAGAGCCCCAGGCCCTCCTGTCCCAGAGCCCCAGTCCCTCCAGTCCCAAAGCCCCAGTTCGTCCAGTCCCAGAGCCCCAGTCCCTCCAGTCCCTCGAGATCCAGAGCCCCTGTCCCTCCAGTCCCAGAGCCCCAGTCCTTCCAGTCCCAGATCCCCAGTCCCTCCTGTCCCAGAGCCCCAGTCCCTCCAGCCCCAGAGCCCCAGTCCCTCCTGCCCCAGAGCCCCAGTCTCCCCCTGTCCCAGAGCCCCAGTCAATCCAGCCCCAGAGCCCCAGTCCCTCCAGCCCCAGAGCCCCAGTGCCTCCTGCCCCAGAGCCCCAGTCTCCCCCTGTCCTAGAGCCCCAGTCCCTCCAGTCCCAGATCCCCAGTCCCTCCAGTCCCAGAGCCCGTCCCTCCAGTCCCAGAGCCCCAGTCCCTCCTGTCCCAGAGCCCCAGTCCCTCCTGTCCCTAGCCCCAGTCCCTCCAGCCCCAGAGCCCCAGTCCCTCCTGTCCCAGATCCCCAGTCCCTCCAGCCCCAGAGCCCCAGTCCCTCCTGCCCCAGAGCCCCAGTCTCCCTCTGTCCCAGAGCCCCAGTCCATCCAGCCCCAGAGCCCGTCCCTCCAGTCCCAGAGCCCCAGTCCCTCATGTCCCAGAGCCCCAGTCCCTCCAGCCCGAGAGCCCCAGTCCCTCCTGCCCCAGAGCCCCAGTCTCCCCCTGTCCCAGAGCCCCAGTCCATCCAGCCCCAGAGCCCCAGGCCCTTCTGCCCCAGAACCCCAGACCCTCCAGTTCCAGAGCCCCAGTCCCTCCAGTCCCAGAGCCCCAGTCCCTCCTGTCCCAGAGCCCAAGTCCCTCCAGCCCTGTCCCTCCAGCCCCAGAGCCCCAGTCCCTCCCGTCCCAGAGCCCTAGTCCCTCCCGTCCCAGAGCCCCAGTCCCTCCAGTCCCATAGCCCCAGTCCATCCTGTCCCAGAGCCCCAGTCCCTCCAGCCCCAGATCCCCAGTCCCTCCAGCCCCAGAGCCCCAGTCCCTCCAGCCCCAGAGCCCCAGTCCCTCCTGTCCCAGAGCCCCAGTCCCTCCTATCCCAGAGCCCCAGTCCCTCCAGTCCCAGAGCCCCAGTCCCTCCTGCCCCAGAGCCCCAGTCTCCCCCTGCCCCAGAGCCCCAGTCCCTCCTGTCCCAGAGCCCCAGTCCATCCTGTCCCAGAGCCCCAGTCCATCCTGTCCCAGAGCCCCAGTCCCTCCAGTCCCAGCGCCCCATTCCTTCCAGTCCCAGAGCCCCAGTCCCTCCAGCCAGCCCGTGTTTATAATTCTAATCCCCTTCTTTAGAACAAGGATGAGACATCTCACTCGGCCGCCAGACTCCACTATAATGAGTGTTCTATTCGTTGTTGTGCTAGACAACCTTAGTGTGGTTGGAAGAGGAAATATGAATATGAATGGTACAGAACTCAAATCAAGGATGGCTGTGGCACATATGCACACACACACACCCACATATACACACATGGGAAAATGATACAAATTCGTCTGTATGTCTCAGGCACACTGAGGTGGAGAAAAAGAGACGACACAGAACTAAGACGGTACAACTGGGGCACGGAGACATGATACTAGACAACACAACATCTTGACAGTCCAGCAGGACCAGCCGCTCCAGGGGGCATGAGCATGGCCGGGGCCACAAACCAGACGAGACGGGCTGGGGGGGCGGAGGGCGGAGGGCGGAGAGCAGAAAGCGGGAACAAACTCCAATCTCCAGACAGAGGAGCTGTTCTGTGAGAATGTGTCCATCTGCAGCATACGCTGGAGCCCGCCCAAAAGAAACAGACAAAATTAAACCACAGCAAGACAGCCAAGCTCCATGTTTAAAGTACTCACAAACAGAGAATTACTGTGTTATACCGTCTGTAAAGCTCTGAGAAATGGCTAATAATGCTGTCTAAATCCTACCACAATACAGCCAATGGTCTTGCTAAACAGTCTGTTGTCATGTACTGTAATAATACACTATTGTTGAGTATCTATCATAGAGCAAAAAATGTGATTATATAGGGTGTTTCTGGTCTGGACATAATGTAGATTGCATTTCAGCTCAGACTTTTGATCTTGATCTCTAGGACTTGTTGGGGGTATACATTTACTCTGGCAGGTGGTGGATTTTTCTTCAACCACCCAGCAGCACCATATGTACAAACCAGCCAGCAGCACCATATGTACAAACCAGCCAGCAGCACCATATGTACAAACCAGCCAGCAGCACCATATTTACAAACCACCCAGCAGCACCATATGTACAAACCAGCCAGCAGCACCATATGTACAAACCACCCAGCAGCACCATATGTACAAACCACCCAGCAGCACCATATGTACAAACCACCCAGCAGCACCATATGTACAAACCACCCAGCAGCACCATATGTACAAACCACCCAGCAGCACCATATGTACAAACCAGCCAGCCTATCAATCATGTTTCCTGTCCTGTGTCCTGTTGAACCATTATTCAGATATTAGTTTATATCAGTGAAGTGTTTGATGACAGGAGAAGAATTGTGTATTGCCTAATGGTTCCGGTTAGAGGGAGAGCGCAATGACCACAACAGAGACTCTTTCTCATTCTCATATTCCTCTGCAAATAGTGATGAATGCAAGGTGAATGTGAGAAACAGGAACATCATGTTGGTTTGTGTGCGTGTGCGTGTGCGTGCGTGCGTGCGTGTGTGCGTGCGTGTGTGTGTGCGTGCGCTCCGACCTAATTGTATCCCCATGAGGTTAGTTACATACATGACCTCAGTGTGATTGTCTGTGGTCTATGTGGTCGCCACTGTAGAGTTTTTCCAAATCCATAAGATACATGAGACTGTTGGCTGTGAGAACCACCTTCCCTCTTCCCCATACCCACCACCACACCCCTTTCTTAAGTAGTAGAACCGCTTGCTGACACAAAATAAGAAACAACATGAATCTTTCTCCAGGATAAACAAACACCCTAATGGCAAATGTTTTTTAGCTTCTGGTTAGCTGTGGTCTTTGATATGATAAGAGACTGCCATCTAGTGGTTATAGACACACTACTACAATGTCTGAGGACATGACTCTGAACCAGGAGAACTATTGTATTGTTCATCTACAACAGTATACTGTACAATATGTCCATTACCTGTGTGTGCGTGTCTGTGTGTGTGCTCACTCGCTCGTGCATGTGCAAGTGTGTGTGCCAGGGTCGGAGTTGTGGGCTGCCACTAGTGGGCCTGGCCCGCCCTACCGTACCTCCTTGCCCGTCCAAATAAAATATTGAAATATTGATACTTTATTTGACCGTGATGCATGCCGACAGCAAGAAGCATCAATCTCAGATAACATTTCAGAGCGAACGAAACAGCGCCCCCTGTCTCTTAATGTGTAGACCATGTATCTGATGCTGTCTGGACAAAATGAGCACGGCATGCCATACCTTTTCTGGCCAGACAGCCTCAGATACATGGGCTAGATGTATTAATACAGAGGGGCGCTGTTTTGCTCCCTCGTTTCAGCAGAGAGGACGAGGCGAAGCAAGAGGGCCCACTCTCGCTAAAATCTGTCCTGAATAAGCCCAATGACTTTCTATGGGTATATTATACAGCAAAACGGGACGCCTATAGAAATCAAATGCCCATCCAACTGATTCCTTCTGGTGTTTGCGTGCTTGTTTGTGCACCTGGGTACTCGTGTGCCTGTGAGTGAAGTGTAGGGAATGTAAGCATATATTACTTCATGCAACAGGGCTGGAATTTCTCCTAGGAACAGCATCATCAGATAATATTGAAAGGTCTCTTGACTGAAAATATTTACACTTTAATGTCCCCTAATGCATTACACAATCTGTTATAATTCCTCCACAATCACCCCCCCCCCCCCATAATAAAAAAAGAAAACATAAACCACCCAGCACAGCCAGGTCCATACTTTCATAAAACATAACACATCTGACTTCTGTGTTTAATTAATCAGTTCCAAGCAACAGTTGCATGCTGGGGCTGCCATCATTCAGAAGCCTCTCATTCAACCTTTCTACTAACCATTCCCAGATGACTATAGTATGATGTCAGGCAGTTTGACTCCTGTTAGACGTTGCCTTGGCTTGATGCGGGTGATAAAGCCCAGGCTATTTTTGTTCTGGGCACAGCCGTACATATCACCCCCACGCACATAGTTACAGGATCTATCTTCATTCAGTCACATGATAACATGATAACAGCCAGTCAGCCAGCAGCTGCAGTTTATGATGGAGAGCTTCCTCAACCACACAGGAGGTGCTGGCTGGATCTGCTTGTTGTCAATGAAGAGGAGAGGAGGGAGGAGGGCTAACTCCTACTTGGGAAGTGCAGGAGTGTTTATTTTCCTATGACTCAACAGGGATAGTGATGTCCCTTTCCTGAAACCATGTGATTAATCCGAAGGGGAATGGTTGGGGTGAAACTGTAATATCCTGTCCCTCAACAGCCATCACTACCCCCCTCCCCAAGCCCTCCTCACGTAAAGCTGGAGATCCAGGCCATGGTTCTATAGAACTGGTAGGAAAGAACATATAGATAATAGAGAGTAAAGGACAATGGAGGGGGGGGGCATAATAAGAGAAGAGAGGGGAATACTAGAAGCAAAGAGAAAAGGAGAAAGGGTCAATGAGCCTCTGATACATCAAGCCAATGCTTACCTCATGCTGATGTGCCAGACATTTATTCACATTCAGGGCTGGCTCCAGAATGAATCAGTTGGAAGGGAATTTGATTTCTATAGGCTGGCCTGTTTATTTTACGGGACTTCCTGTGAGCAAACGCTTGCTAATGGGTGTTATCAGAGGCGATGTTAGCATGTAAATCTTGGTGAGGAAAACACTAAACAATACATTAATTGCACTCTAATGATGACAAACGGTGCCTACAAACTGTTAGGGCCTACGTAAAGCTGTCCCAACATCTTACCACTGCTACACTTGGCTATTAGCGGAGCCTTGTCTGGCAGCGAAACAGTTCATTCAGCCTCATTTACTGCCTTTAAAAAAAACATAGCTGATATGGCTGACTTGCTTAAACAAATGTGGTTTCTACTGACAATTGAGATGTACAAACTGTGGGGACGTCAGGCAGATAAGCAGCAATCCGTAATTTTGATTAAGACAATGAGCGAGCAAGGACGTACGTAATGTTAATAAATATACAGTGGGGCAAAGTATTTAGTCAGCCACCAATTGTGCAAGTTCTCCCACTTAAAAAGATGAGAGAGGCCTGTAATTTTCATCATAGGTACACTTCAACTATGACAGACAAAACAAGAAGAAAAAAATCCATAAAATCACATTGTAGGATTTTTAATGAATGTATTTGCAAATTATGGTGGAAAATAAGTTTTGTCTATAATTTCTCTTCATTATTTCTCTTCATATGACAAGGAGTAGATTGCCAATCGATTGTCGACTTGATTCATGATGATGAATGCTAGCTAAGATTGTGGAAGTATGATGTTGACATGATCAGTCCAATCAAAGCTACTGTACATATAATGTGATTTGACATAATTTTATCTGTGGCCAATGACCTTTAGCCTTCTTGAATGGGCACTTCTATGGCAGCAGCCGAAGGGCTAGAATTTTCAATGTCTCCTCTGTCTCCCCAATGTATCCCTGGTGTATTTATACCTGTGTTTTCTGTTTGTCTGTTGCGAATTCATCTTGTCTTGTCAGGTCTTACCGGAGTGTTTTCCAGTCTTCCTTTTTCTCGTTTCCTAGTTTTCCCGGTTCTGACCATTCTGCCTGACCTGACCCCAAGCCTGCCTGCCGTCCTGTACCTCCCTGACTCTGACCTGATTATGAACCTCTGCCTGCTCTGACCCCGAGCCTGCTTGCCGTCCTGTACTGGACTCCATACCCTGGCAGAATGCCATGACCAGCAGACTCAGACCAGCTCCACAATGATGTCTCCCAGGAAGGAGCCACCATTGGATGACACGAGGAGTTATGGAGGGACTCCATACCCTGGCAGAATGCCATGACCAGTCGTCCAATACATTGCTGGAGCAATACCGCAGATTCCCTACTAGGCAGCGGGCCACACCAGCAATCCCCAAGACTCTCAGCAACCCTGCCACCAGTGGCGTTTTTTTCCAGCCTACCTCAGTTTCCCAAGAACCCTGCTTACTTCCTCCGGTGTGCTATGCTGGAGACTCTGGAACCTGCTGGGCCTTTCTCTCCCAGTGCTCCCTCATCTTTGAGTTACAGCCTTCTTTGTTCCCCTTGGACCGCTCAAAGATAGCATACCTCATAACGCTGATGTCCGGGAGGGCTCTCACCTGGGCCACGGCGGTGTGGGAGCAGCAGTCCGCCATCTGCCTCAGTCTGGAGGAGTTTGTGGTGGAAGTACGTAAGGTGTTTGATTCTCCGTTGTCTGGGAGAGAGGCTGCTCGTAAGCTGCTCCAGCTACGTCAAGACTCCCATAGTGTGGCAGACTACACAGTGGATTTTCTCACGTTGGCGGCAGAGAGTGCCTGGAACCCGGAAGGATTGTTCGACATGTTCCTTCATGGATTACCAGAGGTGATCGAAGATGAGCTCGTAGCCTGGGAGTTGCCCATGGACCTTGTCTCCCTCATAGCCTCGGATCAACGGGAGGCTATGAGAACGTAGGAGGGAGAGGGAATCTGAGCCCTGTTGCTCTCACTCACCCTCGATTCCCACCTCGCCTCCGAGGAATCCAGGAGACCCCCGAAGTCTACATGTTCAAGTGAACCCGATGTCACCCGAGTTCTCTCGGGAATCACAGAGGGCTGCCAACTCGCCTCCTTCGGGGCCCATGCAACTGGGCAGGGCTAGATTGTCTCCAGCTGAGCGCGAACGCAGACTTAACAGGATGGATCCAGAAAGATGGACATACAGGAAATCATTCAATTATAGGATTTAGGGTGGGTCTTAATTCAGAATTTTGAAATTGACTCCCATTCAACTCATGAGTTGAAATTCAAATTGAATTAGCCACAACCCACAGGATGTAGAATTAGAGTTTGAGTGACAGGGAGTAGTATTTAATTCAGTGCAATTCAAAGACATTCCACTGCCTGTCACGATGTTCGTAATAATGATGGTCGGACCAAGGCGCAGCATACGTAGAGTTCCACATACCTTTAACTGTCACGCCTTGGTCATTGTATTTTGTGTTTTCGTTATATTTTTGGTCAGGCCGGGGTGTGACATGGGTTTATGTTGTTGTATTTCGTATTTGGGGTTTGTTATTTGGGGTTATTGTTATTTTCATGTATCGCTTTCTTCATTAAAGACATGAGTAACCACCACGCTGCATTTCGGTCCGACTCTCTTTCGACAAACGAAGAACAACGTTACATTAACGAATAAAGTGAAACATAAGCAATTACAAAACAATAAAGAATAAACGAACCGTGACGACAATGCTGTGCTAACAGGCAACTAAACATAAACAATATCCCATAACCCACAGGTGGAAAAAATTCTACTTAAGTATGATCCCCAATTTAGAGACAACGATAACCAGTTGCCTCTAATTGGGAATCATACAAATCACCAACATAGAAGATCAAACCTAGAACCCCACAAAGAAAATATAAACTAGAACAAAAGACCCTAGTCACGCACTGACCTACTCTACCATAGAAAATACAGGTTTTCTATGGTCAGGATGTGACAGTGCCATAGTACATGAGAGAGTTTTATTGAATCTAACAGGTCACACTTCCTGATACCAAAGAATATATCACTCACTTCCTCTGAAAACAATGTTAATTTACTCCTTAGTGATAAGAATAGTCAATTATATTTTCTGGACAAGCAATGCAGTTACTGTATATTAGACCATACCTTATACAGTGCTTTTAGAAAGTATTCACAGCCCTTGACATTTAAACACATTTTGTTGTGTTACAGCCTGAATTTACACATATGGTTATCTGTAAGTTCACTCAGTCGAGTAGTTTTCCAATGCCTCGATAAGAACGGCACCTAGTGATAGATGCGTAAAAAAAAAGAAGCAGACACTGAATATCCCTTTGAGCATGGTGAAGTTATCAATTACGTTTAGGATGGTTTTTAATGGTTAATAAAATATATACTAAATAAAAATCAATCAATCAATAGGTAACACACTAAATGTAAATGACAATAACGAGGCTATATACAGGGGGGTACCGGTACTGAGGGGTACAGGTTAATCGTCACTACAAATATACAGCCGTTCTTCCTAACTCAGTTGCCGGAGAGGAGCGAAACCGCACAAGGATTTCACCATCAGGCCAATGGTGATTTTATAACAGTTACGGAGTTTAATGGCTGTGATAGGAGAAAACTGAGGATGGATCAATGACATAGTTAATCCACAATACTAACCTGCATGACAGAGTGAAATAAGGAAGGGTGAGATCACAAACTTCAATTCTTCCCAGTCTGATATTGACATTCAAGTGGTAGGTCACATTTAGAAATAAAGCATTTTGTGTGTATGGTACCTGTTACCTTGGATGTTATTGCTGTAAGAGCAAGTTAGCTAGCATACTCTAATTGTAGTGGTCACATTAGCTCCCTGCTAATTCACAGTTATTTCCATGCTAACAGACAAATCACAAATCTACAGCCATCAACATACTGTTGTCCTGCACATCTAATGTGGTTCCTTGTGTCTATCGTGAGGTACTTACATTTATTGTATTTTGTACTATTTTTGTTATTGTTATGACGTTTGATTACAAAATACCCAGTCTGATATTGACATGCAAGAGGCAAATCACAAATCTACAGCCATCAATATACTGTTGTTGCACACCTGAGTTGCTTCAATCAACTGGGATTGCTGGCTGGACAGGCCTTTTTTTTAAACACAACACAAGAGAGTTACAAAGTGTGATGACATCTGTTACATATGTATATAACAACATGTTTGATGTTGATGTCAAATATCTAACCCTAACCTTAATAGAAGAGGTATTTGGATTTAATTGAATTTCACTGAATTAAATTCTATTTCCTTTCATTCAAATTCTGTATCCTGTTGACTACTTAAAAAAAATAATAATAAATATATATATATATATATATATATATATATATATATATATATATATATATATATATATATATATATATATATATATAGATAAATATATAGATAAATATATATATATAGATAAATATATATATTTAAAAAATATATTTACAAATATATATATATATATATTTTTTTTTTTTAAAGTACTTTTTAGCAGACACTCTTATCCAGAGCAACTGGGCTTAAGTGACCCTGATACAAATAAGAGCAGGAGGAGAGCTGTATCCTCCGTTAGTGTCGTCAACTATCACTAGACTGTTTCTGCTGCTCTTGACTCAACTCCTGATTAGACTCTGGTTGGAGGAGACTCGTTGTGCGCCATCGCTCCTGTCCTTAAAATATCCTTGTAAAGTAGACATTTCCTGTCTGTTATCTGATTCCTGCCTGTTTTTTTGCTTTGCATATTTTCCTTAAGTACCTTGACCATTGTTCATTAGAGTGTAGAAAGTTCCCCACCCATCTATTTGCTGTACAGAGTTGAATGGTTTTTCTTTTAAGATTACTGGAAAAGTGGAAGTAACGCTGATAACGAGTTTTAAGTATCCCGACTGGGAAGTCTATGATTGAGGAATTAACAACCACAGCCACCCAAATTACAGTGGATATGGGGAGTAATGGCTAAACCCTTCTGGAGTAGGACTCTAGTATACTGTATGATAAAAAACACATCTAGTTATCAGCATGTGATACGAGTATTCTTAGAAGTTCAGACAGAACCAAGTTTATGCTTTATGGCTGCATTTACACAGGCAGCCCAATTCTGATTTGTTTGCCCAATTATTGTCAAAAGAGCTGATCTGATTGCTCAAAAGACCCACTAGTGGGAAAAAATCAGAATTGGTTGACTACTGTGTTTAACGCAGCCAAAAAAATCTTTAATTTATAATACTCAAACATTGTGCTGGCTAACATTGTGCTCTCCGTGAGTGATTTTTCCCTGAATTACTCCTCATGATGATTGGCAACATCTGGATAGCTGGATCCTTCCCAGAACAGTTTGTATGGAATTAGAGTATACCTTCCCTCAGAGCACATACAGTACGTAGTCCAGATTGGACCCAATCAGGGAAAACAAGTGACTGGTTTTGGCCAGGAAAGTTTGTTAACTTACATAAGCACTGAGGGGCGTGTGACAGAGAAAGATGGATCCGGAGAAAACGTTTACATCATTGTACAATAGGGACCTTGTAGCAGGTGTAAGAGCAGAAACGTTTCAGGAGTCAGACAGAATCTGGTGCAGACGTTGACTTTTATTTCCAAAAGAGGATGGTGGTTCAGATGTGCAATTGTATTTTATAAATATCAATATTTACAAATCAATTTAAAAAAAAGTTTCTTTCCAAACCTCACAATTTAACTGGTCAATTAAAATAAAATGCCATATTGGAGCAGACAAACCTGTCTAGTCCATAAGACTCAGGTTGGGGGTATGTCAGGCTCACGTCAGCCTCCCCTCACTATTACCAAGACGAATCTGGTGGAGAAGCTCAAAACAGCCACTTGTGCTCTCCCTAGGACATACCAATGTCAAATGACATTTACAGGTTAACTTTTTTTGTAACAAAATCATTAAAAAAAATGTTAATGGCAATCATGTTAACTTTGAATAAGAATATTGCCATGTGAAACTTGTAGGTCTACTGGACATTCATGTATGTGTAACAGTATAACTTTAGACCGTCCCCTTGCCCATACCCGGGCGCGAACCAGGGACCCTCTGCACACATCAGCAACAGTCACCCACGAAGCATCGTTACCCATCGCTCCACAAAAGCCGCGGCCCTTGCAGAGCAAGGGGAACTACCACTTCAAGGTCTCAGAGCAAGTGACATCACCGATTGAAACGCTATTTAGCGCGTACCACCGCTAACTAAGCTAGCCGTTTGACATCCGTTACACTCACCCCCCTTTTGACTTCCTCCTTTTCCGCAGCAACCAGTGATCCGGGTCACGGCACCAATGTAACAGTATAACTTTAGACCGTCCCCTCGCCCATACCCGGCGCGAACCAGGGACCCTCTGCACACATCAACAACAGTCACCCACGAAGCATCGTTACCCATCGCTCCACAAAAGCCGCGGCCCTTGCAGAGCAAGGGGAACTACTACTTCAAGGTCTCAGAGTAAGTGATGTCACCGATTGAAACGCTATTTAGCGCGTACCACCGCTAACTAAGCTAGCCGTTTCACATCCGTTACATATGTGACTGATTTGAGCTAAGATTAGCTGATATCGATCACACCATTGCAGATGATCGAGACTGCAGTTCTGTTGTCATCATGAATCATTATTGCCTGGCTACCCAAACTCTTTGCTCCAGTCAAATGATACGCCTACAGACATTAGTTTCTTCTCTGTTATTAGTCTGGATCTGAGTTCCTCCCCAACGATTTCTAGAATGCTATCACATTCTAACCGTTCCAGAAACCAATGGGTTGAGCCAGAGTTGTAACACACGTGGGCGAAGCGGCGTTTTGAAAATTCTGTATGTAGTACTATATGTAGCAAGCATAGAGCAGCGGAATAATTCAGTTTGAGTCTTCAGACAAGAATCATTTTGGAAGTAGTTATAGTCCTCTGGGCAGCCATCGTTCTGCAAGCTGGTCTCAGAGCATTTCCTATCATTCTCTATGTAAATCCGAGACACTCCATGCTATGTTATGTTTCGTATGGTAAGTATTCATTTGTGGATGTCCATCATCCATCTCGTATGATAGGTTACAAGTTACAATTAGTTTGATATGTTACGAATTGCAATTCCAATCCAATGTTAGCTGGATGGCTAGGCAGCTAACACTAACATTGGCTAGCTCTACGGGTTAGGGCTTAAGGTTAGGGTCAAGGTTAGGAGTTAGGTTAAAGGGTTAAGGTTAGGGGAAGGGTTAAGTAACATGCTAAAAAGTAGTAAGTTGATGCAAAGTTGCTAATTAGCTAAAGTTTTCTGTGATGAGATTCGAACACACAACCTTTGGGTTGCTAGACGTTCACGTTATACTCTCACCTACCATCCTTTCATTTTTGTCATAAGTAACCTACAATCAACTGTACCAAACATAACATATCATACGAATTTGAGTGTCCTGGATTTGACGTTAACTATGTTACGTCTAGTCTATGAGACCAGTCTGGGGCATCTGACAGGTCAGGGTTGTTTTTATCTTTCTAAAACTCAGGACTAAATGCAGAGCATGTGCAGACTTGGTTGCGAGTGTGTGTTCTGAGTTTCACAAACCCTGATTCATCCTTGTGGGTGTTTAGTTTTGAAACCCCTTTTCAAAAGCTCTAAATAATATTTGGGAAAGTACCCGCTACCCAGAGTACCCAACCCACTTACTCATCCACTCACCAGGACTTATTCTAATTGGCAAGATATGGGAAATGGCTTTTAAATTCCAGTATCCCCATGAAGAATGTGTAGACACAGAGGGGCGTTTGTTGAGCTCATGTATTCTACATAATCATATTTCAGAGGTTTGCGTCAGGGATTAAATGAACAACAACCAGATGTTTTTAATGTGCTCCACAAAATGTAACCATGTTTTACTTGCTATCTTTTACACTTTTAAACAGCTTACTGAACTGTGTTAACAACGAGACTGTTGACTGTACTCAGAAGTGTGAGAAAATACAGTCTGGTCACCAAAGCTGACGTGGTCTTTAGTTTGTCAACAGGGTACAAGGTCACGCCGTCAGTGTCCTGTATCAAGGCATTACAAAGCTATCAGAATCTGGCCTTGGAGTGGGACACACACTGACTGTACGCACACACGCACACACACACACACACACACACACACACACACACACACACACACACACACACACACACACACACACACACACACACACACACACACACACACACACACACACACACACACACACACACACACACACACACACACACACACACACACATGTACACACTGAGAGGCACAGAGAGCAGTGAAACAGTGAGGAGAGAGAAATGGAATGGGATAGGCCTGCAAAAAGGTGAATAGATGAATACACTGTAAGAGGGACACGAGGGACAAGGGGCCACATTCTACATTTCAGAAACAGTGTAAGAGGGTGCCAACATTTTCCTTTTCCCCAATTTCTACCTTCTTGAACACACTGTACTGTTTTCCTCTGTGTTAGTGTATTCATTTGTCTGGTACATTCTCTGTTCTTTTTATGTTGCTAGCAGGGATGTACTGTCCTGCAAATGATGCACTGTTGTCACGTGTTCTGGTGTCAATGTTGCTTTAAAAAAAGGACTGAAAGTGTCATGTTAAGGGAAAGTCATGTGTGGGACGAACAGCTACTGTGTTTCAAATCCTCTAGTATATTTGCATTTGTTTGACACGTCGCTCTCTGAAACATCTGAGGACACTGAGGTGCAAACTAGTCCTTTGATCCACAGGAAACTGAAATGGTGTATCCACAGGAAACTGAAACCCAACATGCAACGTGTCAACTCCCTCCAGGTCTCTCTGCTTTAATGTACAGGGGAGCTACAGGATCTCTGGTCAATCAAAACATACACAGGGCTGACAAAGGGCAGCGGGAGGGAAGCTGAGTGTTGGTTTCCTCAGCTACAGTTCTGAAAATATCTGTCCCATTTGACAACTATTTACTTTGCCTTTGACCTTGTTGCTTAGATACGCAGAGCCCCTGGTGGAGATTAAAGTTTCCTTTTGGCTGGTGGTCAATAACAACATATTTGATCTATCCATTTACATTGAATACTATTGTTCACATTGAGTGTCTGTGTATGAACGTTCTATAGCGTTTTTGTTGGACATTGAATAGAAACTTCACACGTGGATGTAGGACATATAGCACAGACTCAGTGTCTTGAGAGCACCACAGCATGAGAGCACTATTGAATAGTGAGCGTGTCAGAGACATGATTGGAATTCAAATGCTTGTTTTTGCAACAAGAACACATTGTTTGTTCTTACGGGGAGTCCAGTCCTCCCCTGAATATCACTTTGTCTCTCCTCTCCCTTCACCTCCCCTTTCTCTGACAACTAGTTAGAACAGCCTCTGACCCTAACTCAGGTCTAGAAGTGCTTAAAAATAGCAGCAGCTGGAATTTTGTATATACTTCTCTTGTTCTGATCCCCTGGTATGACTTAGCATCACCGTATCTTATAAACACAGACAAGACCTGGGCTGATGGATGATGTAGGGCTAAGAAATCATCTAAAAGGCTAGAGCTTTAGCTAAATAATCCCATTGTATTAGTCCAGACTCCTACTGTAACTAGACTGAGGGACCCATTCAGACGAGTAGCAGATACGACTTTTGATTGGATGGAGCTCTCGAGTGTCTTCCCACCTGCACTTGCCCACCTGTGAGTTGCTATAAAGCCTGTATAGTGTATAAGATAGTGAGGCATTTCTCTGTTCTCAACATCTCTATTCTAACTAAATATCAGTCTAAGTCAACAGAGATGTTATTTGTGGATGGAGCCATCCCACCGCCCACTACCTCCCCCTCATCTGATGACTTATTATATCACCACTTCACCACTCAGTTCTGCATCCACTCTACCAGAGCACACATCACATGACCAAGATATTTAGTACTTTCCACAAGTCTCATAAATAGACAGGAAACTGCAGAGAGAAACTGGAAATAACAGGTCATTCTGGAATGCACAGAGATTCCGCCCTACTAATGTCAACACTATGAAAAATTAAAATTAAACTATTGATATAAATATTGTGAAATTAAATAGATGCAATCAGTTGAGCGACTGTTCCCCTGAAATAAATAATATACACAACAAAATTAAAAGACAAATGACTTATTATGTAAATGTGATGGAACTGTTAATGTTGTTTGAAATGGAAGAACACAAACACTGCATCACATTGCCTAATGCTGTTGAGTGGGTGTCAATCTGTGAGCTGGTGACCTGAGATGATTAGGCATAAAGCCTTTCAGCAAAAAATGAATATTGCTATTTATCTTTGTTACATCTGCTCCTGCCACACCCTCTACTGCTCATCCTGTGTCTCCTTGACTTGCCGCCACTCCCCCAGTACTCCCTCCCTCTGTGTGTGTGTGTGTTTTGTGTGTGATTGTGTGGGCGGAGGCAGGTGTGCTGGAGTCAGAGCAGATCCCCACCAGCTGCAACCTGTTCCATAATCAAGACCTTTACAAACACTCAGCCCTGCCACATCCACACTGCCAGATTGTAATCTCTGCTCAGTCAGTCTATGCTGCTTGCCGTTTGTTGTGCCTGTTTTCCTTGCCTGACACTGTTTTCCTCTTTACTACAGTTCCGCCTGCTCTTACTCTGGTCCCTGTCTCCAGTTCCACATCTCGTCATCCTGCTACTCTGTCCTGGATTCCCCACTCCACTACTCCCTTGGATTCCCCTCCAGACCTGCTTACCCTGTCCCAACCCTCTCGCTCCAGCCTCAGCCTCCGCACCTGGTTTCCTGCAACCCACCCGAGCTTCCCCTGGCCTGCACACAATCTTCCCCGTTTTTCAATAAATACCTTGGTCACTTTATCCCAGTCTCCTCGTCTGAGTCTGCTCTTGGGTTCCCCTGTTCCACCCGGTGTAACTATCTTATCATTTTCCATCAATCTTTTTAGTTCCCTGACTATAGGCATGCCTTGTGATTGGGCTACACACAATCCACAACTAAGCTATAAAAAAATAAATAAAAACTATTGATCCTCTTTGGATGAATGATATGCCTACTACTGGTGTTTTCTGAATTGTTTCATTTCTTTCTGAACAGACAATAATTCGATAATTTTGGCAAATGTATTTCAATTTATCAGTGGTGAAATAAATGATTAAGAGCAACACTGAAGAGATGACAGTTGCAGGCTCCTATCAGAGCAGAGAGAGGTCACAAAGTGAATGTCAAATCTAGTTCTATGAGAGATACAGGCGCGCTTCTCTCTCCGACCACAGCAATGGCCACGCGTTGGTCTGTAGACCCTACAATGTTTCGCAAACCATAAACCGTGTCGGGCCCAACTCGAATAAATTCTTACTGTAGAATGTCAGGCACGTTTTCACATTACGTTTTTTAGGAGGGAGAATTAATACAGAGCAGGCAACTTGAATGAACTCTGATTGCTTTTATTATAATTTTTACATTACAAACAGTGGAAATCATTTTTCATGCGAAGAGAGCTACCGCATCATGGTAAAATGGGTTCCGGAATGAAAAAGTCCAAACGAGGTGCCGGGTACTGTTCCATGGAAATTCCCCAAGTTTATATGAGGTTTCTTGCGCTTGATGGCTGAAATCGTTCAAAGGGGTCTTCCAGTAAAGAGCACGTGATTTCTCACTCTTTCCCGGTCCTGTTCTTGTAATTCAATACCGAGCCAAAATATAACGTGAGACAACTGACCGCTGCGCCCGTTGAAGAGTTGGGCTGTAGTATGCATGTGGGGACTGGACACTTGGACATCAGACACTGACCGCAAGGAATACCTAAATTTTTCTACGTCTTTCTGGGAATAAAATATTAGTTTAATATCAAATGTGTGAAATAATATTTAGTCGGATTTTTCTTGGGTTTCCCGTACTTCTCCTCTGGATGGCAGGTACGGTTTGTTTTGTTATACCGGTATTGAAAGATTTACGAATTTCAAGCAGAATAGGAACATTGATAACGCTAAACTATACGAGACATTCCAGTTAAGAGGGGTAAGAACAATTCAAATCCGCAATAATTGGATCGTCTTTCATAGTGCCCAGAGAGATAAACTAAGAACCAATAACACCAGGAGAGGGCAATGTAGTAGCGAATAAGATCTGTATGCTGGCAGTGAAGATGATGTGACATATGACACAAAATGTTTTTTTTTTTTGTGTAATAATAATAATAATATATGCCATTTAGCAGACGCTTTTTGTGTCTTAATGGTTATGTCTTTGTCCAATATAAAACGTTCTAAAATGTATTTCCTATATTTCAATTACTGATTAGCAACTGCCTTCTGAAAAAGGCAACTAATTTGAACCTCTTGTTAGTTTACCATTCTGCATTCTAGGCCTAGACATAGGATAATTTTTGTTTAAAGCTACAGTATGTCTGCTTGAGAATGCAAATGAGCTGATTATGGTCTCTGCCATGTTGTCTGACCTGTAGGTGGGCTGGCACATGCCGCCTGTCCTCTTGAGCTCAACCCTCCCAGAGTGGTGGTGAGATATGGAGACTCAGTCTCAGTCAACTGCAGCACATCATCCACAGACCACGAGGGGATGGGCTGGGAGGCCACATTCGGAGGTACAAGTTTAGAACAAGATGTCAATGTTGTCACCTGGACTGTGGATAACCTTACTGATTGGACAATAGAACCCAAATGCTACATCAATCTCATTGACGGCAAACAACCCTCAAAAGAACTTCCAGTCATTCTCTACAGTGAGTATTTTCCTCCTTGTGAATGAATGTGAAAGGTATGTTTCTATTTAACTGTATATCAGCATTGAGGTTTTTTTACATTGTTGAACCTCGTCTACAGAGACTCCAGACAGAGTCTCCATCTCTGTTCTGAACCACTCTGGTCCCATGGTGGAGGGGACACAGTACCAGCTGCAGTGTGACATTCAGAACATCGCTCCTCTACAGAACCTGGTTGTGAAGTGGTACAAAGGGAATGAACTCTTAGATAATGTAACTTACAGTCACGTCAGTAAGAGACCAGAGGATGTGTCAGCTACTCTGATGATCAGCCCCAGTAGAGATGATGATGGAGCTCAGTATAGATGTAGAGCAGAACTGGACCTGGGACCAGAGGGACCACAACCCCATCCTACAGTGACATCAGAACCTCTCAACATTACTGTGCACTGTGAGTTTATCAATACTCGATCTTACCTCTGTACCCCTGACCAGGAGGGAAGTTCTACAACTGTATACGTTTAAAACTGTCTAAAAGCACCTCCTTTTCTCCTCAGACGCTCCTGAGTTCCTTCCAGGAAATGACACAGTGGAGGTGAGTGCAGGCAGTGATGTGTCTCTGGACTGCAGTGCTGAGGGGAACCCTCCTCCTGAGCTGAGGTGGACCAACAACATTGCAGAGGGAAATGCCAATGAGACCACTGTGGGGCGCCTGCGTACTCTCAATATCTCCAGAGTAACAGCTAATGCAACTTACAACTGCACAGTCACAAATAGACTGGGCTCCATCACCAAGCAGATACATGTCTTAGTAGATGTACCTCCACAACAACACCCAACGATGTTCTCCACAGCACCTTCAACTCCGGAAGCTATGACCACCCTTCCAGGAACAGCCAAGCCAAAAGGTATTTTCCAGCTCATCTCTGTGCTCACATTATTTAATTCACCCTCACTTACCTCACAAGGCAGAACAGTTTATATTTGATGTGGATTTCACATTGATGTCTTCATTCTGGTATGTTTTACAGTAGTTACCTTTCCTCTTGAGCTCAACCCTCCCAGGGTGGTGGTGAGATATGGAGACTCAGTCTCAGTCAACTGCAGCACATCATCCACAGACCATGATGGGATGGGCTGGGAGGCCACATTCGGAGGTACAAGTGTAGAACAAGATGTTAACGTTGTCACCTGGACTGTGGATAACCTTACTGATTGGACAATAGAACCCAAATGCTACATCAATCTCAATGATGGCGAACAACCCTCAAAAGTACTTCCAGTCATTCTCTACAGTGAGTATTTTCCTCCTTGTGAATGTGAAAGGTATGTTTCTATTTAACTGTATATCAGCATTGAGGGTTTTTTACATTGTTGAACCTTGTCTACAGAGACTCCAGACAGAGTCTCCATCTCTGTTCTAAACCACTCTGGGCCCATGGTGGAGGGGACACAGTACCAGCTGCAGTGTGACATTCAGAACATCGCTCCTCTACAGAACCTGGTTGTGAAGTGGTACAAAGGGAACGAACCCTTAGACAATGTAACTTACAGTCACGTCAGTAAGAGACCAGAGGATGTGTCAGCTACTCTGATGATCAGCACCAGTAAAGATGATAATGGAACTCAGTATAGATGTAGAGCAGAACTGGACCTGGGACCAGAGGGACCACAACCCCATCCTACAGTGACATCAGAACCTCTCAGCATTACTGTGCACTGTGAGTTGCTGAGAACTGTACATATATACAAACCACGCTAACGTTGTATAACGTTTGATAATATTTTGTCTCGAAGCACATTCCATAATTGCCTCATGTTCTACGGTGAAGTCTCACTCCACTGTCTTTTAATGTTAGAAGAAAATAATCAAACTTACAATTGTGTTTGTTTCCTTCACTGCAGTAATTCATTCAAGAAATGTGTTGTCATATTTTCACCACCCGCCTTTTTACTCCCTCCCTCTCCCTCTCTCTAAGATAAGCCATGCATCAATGCATCTGGACTGCCAGTGAGGATACCTGTGTTCAGGGGCTATCCTGAGGAGTTAGTGTGTGAGGCTGAGGGTTACCCACAGCCCAGGATAAAGTGGGTCTATGACCCAGCGAAGCATGTCCGTGAGGCGGGAGGCAACTTGACTGTCTTTGAGGCAGGGCTCTACAACTGCACCGCCACCAACGACGTGGCGACGAGCTTCATTGTGGTAGAGGTGGTTTTAAATGGTAATGGAACCTTTATTAAACTGTATTAAACCCTTTATTAACCCACTATTTACCGTTTATGAAAGTCTTGTAGGATGTTTTCTTCTTGCTGGTCTGCTTCCTCCTCCTGTCTTTCTGGTCTCCTTTCTCTCTTTGTGTCTGCTATTCTTTGGTTGACGGATTAATGTTCTCTGAACAAATTGTCTTATTAACTTTTCACTATGCAGTTTTCCTCATTGTCCTTTACCCGTTGACTAATCCAATACCTCTTAGTTACTGGTTTCTGAACTGCTCTCCTCCTGCCACATTCTGTCGTCAGATACATGTAGTACATCTCTGTTGTGTGAGGGAGTTTGAACCAAAGCTGAAAAACATGAGGAGATGACGAGGGGACAGTATATTTTCGTTCACATATTAGATTAGGCATCAAACAAACTCCTTGGGGAGGGCACCTGGTGAGGCTAGGTAGAACACCCATCATTCATTGAAGAGTGCTGGGTAAAGTTGTTGAATATTTGGCAGTTTAGCTCAGTACTGACTGTTGCCTTGTAGAAGACTATTTCAAGGGTAAAGTTGAACAATGTCCCAACTCTTACGGTATGTTGTAGATCTACTCTGACTGGTGGGATCATGTAATTTGTAAGTCGCTCTGGATAAGAGCGTCTGCTAAATGACTTAAATGTAAATGTAAATGTAATATTATGTTAAGTAATGCGTGCTTATTCTTTCCTGTTGAAAGAAGTAGGAATAAATCAGTGTATTGATGCTTCTCTATTTGATGGTGAAAATGGTTCAGTCTGAGGTGGCGCCAGAACGTTAACAGAGTGTGATGGATTAATGGGTGTTTGTTGTTATGTCTCTCTGGTCACAGAGGACTACCTGCCCCTCATAGCGGGCTTCGTGGCCTTCATGGTCGTGGTCATCTCGGTCATATTCGTCGCCATCTACTCCATCTACTACAAGAACACCAAGATGGGCCGCTACAGCCTGAAGAAGGCCAAGCTCAGCAGCACGCCCAGCGGCAACGTGGCGCAGAACGGCGGCCGGGACACTCCGCTCCCGATGACTGAACTGTCTCAGCCAAACATCTACTTCTAGGAGAACCGAGTTTTATTGGGATGGCCCACTGAATGAAGAGCCCTCTTTCCCTGCTGAGAGACGAAGTGACTAAGTGAGAGACCAAATGGTTGAGGTGGTTGAGGGGCTGGTCACAACTCATTCAGCTGTCAGATGCAGGTCTGGATTGTGATAGTTGGGAGTGTCTCCTGACTCTCCTCCAACCTCCCTATGCTTCATATGCACTCCCTTTCCTCTTTAGCACTAAGATTTGAAGTACAGATCAGTCTCTCTGTTTCCCCTTCTACTGAAGAACCTGATGAGGTAGAATAACCTCTGTTTTTAGTGTGAGCTTTACGATCTATTCTACACATTCAAAGTGTAGCTGATCTTTTCTCTGAAGGACAAACAGAGGCAGCAAATGGACAAGGTGAAAGCTTTTTGGAAATTGGCTTAATTGGAATATATGTTTTATATGACTGGTTTTGGAAAAACTGGTTTGTGTTACATAAGCACTAACAAGGGAATTGTTATGTCATTTTGAATGTCTTTTTTTAGTTTGGTCTGATGACAATGTAATTTCTGTCACATTAAGCAATTGCTTGAAGAGCAGCACATGGTTGAAATTGTGAGAATGTCTCCTTTGCCTGGATGTGATGTCTTGCTTGTGACAAGAAGCTTGGAGTGTAAACCTGCAGTACAATGGAGGCTGCTGAGGGGAAGACGGCTCATAATAATGGCTGGAACGGAGTGAATGGAATGGCATCAAACACAAGGAAACCATGTTTGATGTATTTGATACCATTCCACTAATTCCACTCCAGCCATTACCACGAGCCCGTCCTCCCCAATTAAGGTGCTACCAACCTCCTGTGCTACAGTATATGCACACAACCTCTTTAGGTTGTGAGCACAATGATCACTGAAACCAATTCATGTAGCCGACATGTGAAAAGTATTATTTCCCCAGAGTACGGATTATATCGTGACATGAAGGGGGTCTCCATTTTTTTACGTGACTTCCTACATTTTTGGGGGGGAACTAATAGTAAAGATGTATTGTAATGGTAAACATTATTACCTTTTAATGTGGCATGAACACAAACAGTCATGATGCGTTCATCTGATTCTCAAAGAAATCACTTCAAAAATGAAGCTACCTGTGCACTTTTGTCCACAAAATAATTCCAGCTTCCAACAGTGCACCCGCCATTTCATGAAGGGAAAGAGACATCTGTTACAAAATACCAAAAAGTGTGATGACATTGGGCGATTGTCAGGAAGCCTACACTCTTGTAGCCTGAATTCATTGATGCGTCTTGCTGACAAATTGACAGAAAAAAATATAAAAATCTTGACACCTGAAAAGGGGCTGAAATACGGGAAGCAACTACAGCTGTCTGTCCCAAGCTCATGTGAGGGCCCAGTTGAAACATTGTTGCAAAGCTCAAAACAGACATCAGAGAGGCAGACAGGCGGAGAATGAATGCGATTGAAAGAACAGTGGGGAACTCATTTAGGGGAGCTCATGTCTCATTTCGGGGTCAGAGCAACTCTGTTACTACTCTACACTGTTCCACTGCATCTGGAGTGTTCAGTGTTTTAACTGCATCACTGTAATGCCTGACTGCATGTGCGTTCAGAATGTGTGGAGGTACAGGCTGGTGGCGGTGGTGTATCACCGTCCAAACTGCAGCAACTACGTGATGCCATCGCGTCAGCATGGACCAACATCCCTGTGGAACGTTTTTGACTTGTAGAATCCATGTCCCGAATAATTCAGGCTGTTCTGGACACAAAGGGGGTCTGACCCGGAACTAGATGGGTGTGCAGTGTGTGTAGTCTACACAAACTTCTGTGGAGATCTTTTGTTTCACAGTCCTCTCATGTCAATACTACTGTATTAAGAAACCTTTTGTATAATATTGCTTTGAGTTATCATTAAAATATTTACTTTTTTATTATGATAATTATTGTTGTATTCAGTGGCGACCCGTCATTTGAGACCCATATTTTTAGCAAAACAATGATATATATATATATATATATATATATATATATATATATATATTAACAATTTGGGGGAGTGCTTGCCTGTTTTGCATGTTATTTTGGTATTTATACGTGTCAATATATATATATATATATATATATATATATATATATATATATATATATATATATATATATATATATATATATATATATATATATATAATTGGGTTAATAAAGCTGAATACAAACATCTCTTTCTTTGTTTTCTTGAGTAAGGCAGCTCCAAAATGCAGGTGTTTCATCACAGCTCAATGCTTTCTGTGGTGGTGGGGCGGGTCAGCAGAAAATAAGAACAATTCGCTGTGATTGGCTTAGTGTTCTGTCACTCATGGGGACCTTATGCAATCGCCAAGCTTCAGTCATTAGTAAGGGTAGACATCCAACATTTCAGGCCTTTGGGTCCTGCCATAGATTTATATTAGAAGTGCCCTTCCAAGAAGGCTCAAGGTCATTGGCCACAAAAATGATGTCAAATCACATGTACAGTAGCTTTGATTGGGCTGATCATGTCAACATGATACTTTCCCAGATCGCGCTGCAAGTCCTGCCTCTCCCATCTCCTCGTTGGTTTATAGAAGCAGGTACCCACGTGCCATCTCCTCATTGGTTATACCCACGTGGGTGATTGAAAGACTAAAAGTTTTGTCGGTTGTCGTGGTAATACTATAAAAGTGTAGATGGATCACCATATAAATTCAAAATATGAAAAAGCCTGGAAGGAGGAGAGATGACTAGAAACGATTTGATTGGCCGTTTTATGTGTGGATTAATTGTCGGAGTAGAGGACCTTGTGCATTTCAGGTAAACTAACAACTCAATGTTTATAACCCAGGACAAATTAGCTAGCAACAGCAAGCTCGTTAAATAGGACAAATTAGCTAGCAAGGTAACTAGCTAAATTGCCATACATGTTTAATGCTTTTCGACCTGTCCCCAAATGAATGTCATTGGTTCAGAGTTTGTTTTGATATGTTTACCTGCGTGTAGTGATCGCGTTTGGTGTAGGGGGACAAAATACATTTATGCACAAAGGCGGTTTGGGTTTCGTGTTAGCCCTAATGAATTATTGAAGAGACCTGAACACGCACTAATTTGTTCATTTCAAAGAATCTATCTCATAGGATTTGTTGTGTGATTTATTTTTATTTTTTTCATAACTTTATTTTTATTATACGTTGCTCATATGAGGAATCTACAGGATTTCAAAACAGCGGGTCATCATTCTGATCTTGCACAACATTTCCTTTGCGACGCGCGCTTTGGGACCTCCGTCATCGATTAAGCAACGGAAGGAAGCCCATTCATTTTCTATGAAGGAAGAGAAGTGTGCGGGGCGAGGGAGCGTGAACAAGGGTGGGACCGAAATTGTGGAAAGTCCGTATATCCATAATATTTGGGAAAGTTTAACTATTGAACTTTTGTCGCTTACTCGACATTCGTTGCTATTGACCAATCGAAGCTCACCATGGTTTCCAGACCCTACTGGATTGGCTGTTGATACTTAGCAGTATATGGCTTGCTAGCACCAACATGAGGACGGTGATTCAGGGTTGCCATGTTCGCGATTTTCGTACAATTGAGCAACTTTGAAAACGATGTCGCGGATGAAAATGTATCCTAATTCACTATGACCTGCTGCTGACTGTTTCTGGGTGAAGATGGGGAGGGCCAGAGGGGTTGTGTGTGTGTGTGTTGAGATTATTATTTACAAAGACTGCTTTGGAACAGCAGGTTAACTGCCTTGTTCAGAACAAAATATTTATACCTTGTTAGCTTGAGGATTCAATCTAGCAACCTTTTGGTTACTGGCCCAAATACAACCCTTACTTGAACTATTTGCACATCGTTACAACACTCTATATAGAAATAATATGACATTTGAAATGTCTTTATTATTTTGGAACTTCTGTGAGTGTAATGTTTATGTTAATTTGTATTGTTTATTTCACTTTTGTTTAATATTTACTTCCCTTGCTTTGGCAATGTCAACATATGTTTCCCATGCCAGTGTAACCGATGTGAAATGGCCAGCTCGTTAGCATGGTGCGCGCGAATAGCGTTTCAATCGGTTTAGCGTTTCAAATTGAATTTTTTGCAGTTGTAGGCACAGGCTATTTAGGTTGTCATTATGGAGTTCGATTTCTAAACCTTTTTCCATAAAACATTAACACGCTAGAACTGATGCGCATCACGAAATAACGGCACAAAACTTTAGGTGGTCTAGTGCGCATTAGATAAATTCACGAGGTGGTTTAAACTGCATTCTAATCTCGACTTTGCTTATTTAAAACCATAGTAAGCCAAGTGTTTTACACATGCTCAGTGGACATTTTAAATTGAAGTTATGGAACTCCCTCGCATGCTTCTGTTAAGGGAAAAAGAATGAAACTGACATTAAAAGTGGAAATGATATCCTACATTTGTATCTGTTGGCCATCATGTAGCCTATTAATTTCCATGTCTATGGCGGCTACTGTAGCCTAGCATTTGATACAATGACCATATTACTGGAGTCATTGCAAATCGATTTGTGCAAGTGTAACGGATGTGAAACGGCTAGCTAGTTAGCGGTGACGCGCGCTAAATAGCGTTTCAATTGGTGACGTCACTTGCTCTGAGACCTTGAAGTAGTGGTTCCCCTTGCTCTGCAAAGTTGGCGCCCGGGTATGGGCGAGGGGACGGTCTAAAGTTATACTGTTACACAACTTAATAAATAGCCTATACCTTCAGTGTATTGTTGTTGTAGCCTTGTGTTATTATGTCATTATTAATGTCCATGTTTAGTTAACAGTTCTAGTGCGATTGCCGATCAGCTGTAATTAGAATGCATTCGATTGAAGGTAACAGTCAGTCAGATTAGGCTACAGGTAAAACTAAATAAAACACTGAATGACAAGCATAGGCCTATTCAGTTCATATGCATATTATTAATATTTGATTCAGTGATTAAAATTATGACCCCTTTCTTACTAGCCTGTTCCAACAGGGCAACAGAAACACTTCTTACCTCAAAATCGCCTCGCTACTCATGTTGAATAAATGAGTCTGTCAATTTGAACAAAGCAAACTGCTAAATCGTTCATTTTACATCTTGCCTACATCTTGCATAGGTTACTTTAGGCCATCTCAATTTAGATGTAGTCCCATCACTGGCTATAGGCTACCTGCATCTAGTTAACCAAACCATGGCAGAGTTTTACAGTCATGAACCCAGATTTCAGTCAGTAGGCCTAGCCTATGCCTATTGAAATGACAAGTCAATCTCGCAAATAGGCCATTTATAACTGTTTATAGTCTTAACATCTTGTACATAATAAAGTCACAAATGCCAGAAAATTGCCCAACATTCATTTTTTAAGTGTGTGGTTTGAGCCCTGAATGCTGATTGACTGAAAGCTGTGGTATATCAGACCATATACTTTTTACTGTTCTAATTATGTTGGTAACCAATTTATAATATCAATAAGGCACCTCTGCGGGTTTGTGGTATCCAGGCACTCTGCGTTGTAGCCTTTATCCATGGTATATTGGCCATATATGGTACCACACCTCTCCAGGCCTTATTGCTTAATCATAGCAGTCAAACAAGTTAAATCAACATCCAATGATAAAAAAATATCTGGCGAGTTTAATGAGTGCTAATTATAATTTATCTTGCACCATATTTAAATTCATTTTAGTCAAATTCGCTCGCAATAATTATTGTTTTGATGGAAAGCCGAATTTGGCTCCTTACATCATCACACGTTACGTTGATATTCATTCTTAATTCGCTCGATGACGTTATGGAAAAGGTTTATATTGATTAAATGTCCCCGCTCCTCTCAGGCATTGGGGGAGGGTTTAAAAAAATGTGATTGGGCTAGCAATTTTTTCTGACATGGCAACCCATGGATGGATAGAGGATGTGCACTCGTGTGGGAAAGCGTTTGTGTGCTCTTTTTAGTTTCGATAACCATAGTTATACGTTTTCAAGGTGACGGTCAACATTGAGATATATTTGCTGGATAAAATAAATATGGTGAAAGGATTTTATGGATTTCTGACACTCTGTGTGTTGGTGTTTACAGGTAGGGTCTACAGATCAATGTTACTACTTTTTTGTTAAACTACAGATGTTTGCTGTTCCCGTTACCGTATGAATTTCCCATTATGTTCAAACAACTCAATTACTATTTAATTGTATGTTCAGGGTATGATGATTAACTTCCTGGAAGTCATAGTAAACTTGTTTTTGACTATTTGAAGTCCAATCTCTCCCACTGAATCAATATGTCTATGATCAAGAAAGAGCTCTATTGATGGGTGTGGTCGATTCATTTGGAAGAAAAGCAATTGTTTTTCTCTCGAATTTGGTCCCTTAGAACAGTTTCCCAAACTGTGGGACGGTCCCCCTAAGGTGCAATTTCGAAATTGGGTAGTGTGTCATCAGTTCCTCTTGTCATGTCAGTCATTGTATACCTTAGAGATATTTATAACTTGTCAGAAATGTCCAGATCAACTAGCCCAGGTGTACTCAACTACTATTTGAGAAGGTCCGGTCACACAAATTTCCTAGGAGGTCAAATTCTGGGTTGGTATCATCTTTATCTGCGTAATAACAAACCTCCACCTCAAGTCGCGACCCATATGACTTCAAATTGTTCACAATGCTTTTGTTGACAGAAAGAACATTTTAGCATGATTTAAGCTAATTTCCCCAAAATGCTCCATATTTTGCTATGAACGGGGATCATTTTTTGTGGTTTTAAAGCAAATTTCCAGCAATTATACAAATTTAGCATTGTCTTAAATGTGTTCATATTATACCTGAGTGAGTCAACAAAATCAATGGGGGCCTCCTGGGTGTCGAGGCACACATTATGGCCATGATAACTACAAGATGTAGATAGCTGATTAGTCTAACATACCTACCTAGCTAACATGGGTTAGTTGATCAACTCTACATTTCTGACAGATTAGAAATAGCTCTCTAATGTCTGTCAGTGAATGACACAACAAGAGGAAAACTTCCCATACACTACCAAATGTAAAACATTGCACCTTGTGCATTCTACTGTTACAGCTCTCAACCACATTAATAATGTGAAAGCCTGAGTTTAATTTTTTATTATTTTTAAGTCGGGACACATGTCAGCAAACGTTAAAAAGTACATTTAAAAAATGACCCATAGATTTTGTTGTAATGTTTGAGTCACTTAGATACACATTAGACATGGCAAAATGTATAGAATAAAAATGCTACATTTTCTCAGTGCTTCATGAAAAAAAATTGTAGAATTGCAGAAAATAAGCTTTAAACCTGCATGATTTTCTCTTCGCCAACCAGAAGGGTGTGAACAGTTTTTGTCATGAAAAGTGCTTTTGCCCATAGAAATAGACGCGGCTCGTGCGCAGGGTGGCACTGATTGTTCCCCAATGCTGGAAGGGGGGTATGAGTGCAGAAGTTTGGGAATCCCTGCCTTAGAGCACTATCAATATTAAAACAAGTTTCATTCATTTACTCCCTTGTTGCTGACTTGACTGAGTGACATTGCTTCTGCTAGTTGTTAAAAAACAATGGGCAACTTTCTCACCCTCTGATAGTGAAAGGTATGGCCACAGTCAAACCAGTTGTCTTGGCCAGCAGAGTTTGTGATACGAACCAGCAAAAATACTAGCAAAGATGTATTTATTGACAGACAATGTATTGTGATGTCAGTGTTACTTTCTGGTTGTATGTAATCATTGCCATGTTGTTCACATGCCATGTGGTCTGACCTGTAGGTGGGCCTACACATGCATCCTTTCCTCTTGAGCTCAACCCTCCCAGAGTGGTGGTGAGATATGGAGATTCAGTCTCAGTCAACTGCAGCACATCATCCACAGAACACGATGGGATGGGCTGGGAGGCCACATTCGGAGGTACAAGTTTAGAACAAAATGTCACCTTTGTCACCTGGACTGTGGATAACCTTACTTATTGGACAATAGAACCCAAATGCTACATCAATCTCATTGACGGCAAACAACCCTCAAAAGTACTTCCAGTCATTCTCTACAGTGAGTATTTTCCTCCTTGTGAATGTGAAAGGTATGTTTCTATTTAACTGTATATCAGCATTGAGGGTTTTTTACATTGTTGAACCTCGTCTACAGAGACTCCAGACAGAGTCTCCATCTCTGTTCTGAACCACTCTGGTCCCATGGTGGAGGGGACACAGTACCGGCTGCAGTGTGACATTCAGAACATCGCTCCTCTACAGAACCTGGTTGTGAAGTGGTACAAAGGGAATGAACCATTAGATAATGTAACTTACAGTAACGTCAGTAAGACACCAGTGGATGTGTCAGCTACTCTGATGATCAGCCCCAGTAGAAATGATGATCGAGATCAGTATAGATGTAGAGCAGAACTGGACCTGGGACCAGAGGGACCACAACCCCATCCTACAGTGACATCAGAACCTCTCAGCATTACTGTGCACTGTGAGTTCCCTCTAGTCTTATTTTTAATCATTCCATTCATGTTTACAGCTGATCATTTAGTTTGATCTGATACCCTACTGTGATATTTAACAGAGTCTTCCAATAATCTGTTATCTTCTCATGGTTTCACCCTCCCCAAACTCTGAATCTTGTGGGAACAGTCCATGTTGATTGGTTATATGTTTATCTTATTTCTCCTCATTCTTCAGACCCCCCAACCTTTTCCAGACCTGAAGCTGAGACCCTGGACATCAGAGTGGGGGAGGAAATCACCTTAAACTGCACGGCTACTGGAAGGCCCACTCCTCTGTACAGGTGGCAGTCTTCAGATTTCCAAGAAGCTCTTTTCACCCCCCCGTCCGAGGTCCCAGGAACCTACACCTGCACTGCCTACAATCAGATAGGCAAGATCTGCAAGACATTCACTGTGAATCTCAAACCAAAAGGTAGGATCATGTTTATAATTAGTACCCCGTCTTTATCTTTTTCACAAATGCTTCTATTCTCACCTACTACCCCTCCCTCTTCCCCGCTCGTTCCCCCTTCACTCACTTACTAGGTGCATTTGTGTTACCCTTTACCAGAATGAGACTGTGTCCATTGGTAAGGCTACATCATTAGATGACCACAAGTACTCTGTTACTTTGCAATTATTACCTTGTAACTTCACTGTACATATGAAACGAGCTACCATGGAAATATGTTTTTCAGGACACTTCATGTAAAGTGGGACCCAATTTTCCTGTAACATGAATATGTGTTACTTTCTTAATATTTCCCAAATAGACTGCTCTGAGAAATGTCTCCTTTGACAGTATATTTACATGTCTAATATTGCTCCTGTTTCTCCAGGCAGTCGTGGAACCACTGCAGGGATAGTGGTGGTCATGCCAGCTTTCTTTGCTCTAGTATCTGTCTGTGTGGTGCATCACAAACAAATAAATAAACCCTTATTAACAACACCCTCTTCCCACAGGGGACAGAACAACGTTCTGGGTTCTCATAGGATCGGGCCTGGGCCTGGGCCTGGCCATGGTGATTGTCTATTTCGTTGTCAAATACAGAGCAGGTCCCAACTCCATCATCTGACCGGGCCAGAGGAAGAGCAATTCTATCGCCAGTGTGACCAGCAGGACTTCCTCAATAGACACTGTATGAATAAGAATGGTTGTTTATTGAATTACCATGATGGAACGCTTCAATCCTGCATAGCTTATAACTCCAAAGAGTGCTTTCTATTAGCCTTCTCCAAACAATAGCTTTGTGCCATTTGGATGTGGTGATGCGTTTGTTTTGAATGTGTCTTGGGCTGTGTCTATGTGAGCATGTTGCTGTTGCGCGACACTACAAATCATTCATTCACATGCATGTGTGTCCTGTTTTATTATTTATTTTATAATCAAGCATAACTGAATGTGGTCTCTTCTCACAGCCACTGCGTCTCTGTCACGCAGGTAAAGCGGCTGTGTAAACATGCTAGCCAGATCGCTGTAGTCCGATGACAGCACCAAGTGACCTCATGTGACTGTACAGTGAGAAATGAGCCATGCAATGCATCACTTCCTGTCTAATGCCTTTTTTTTCTTTCTTGTTGCTCTAAAATGGTGCTACCAGAGCCTTTTAACCGATTTTAAGTTTGCTGGTCCAAGAGCCACAGGAAGCTTCTCTTCACTATTGCTAATTTTGTTCTCTGCCCACACTCTTCCGCTATCTCTCTTTTACCGTCACAGCACCCTTGATTCTCAGTAATGTCAGCATGTTTGATGATGGCTTTAATGGTTTGTCTTTCACTTTCTCAACCTATATCTGCAGACCATAGGGAAGTGAACATGCATACTGACATGAATCCCATGGACGCAGTTTCAGGGCTGTGAGGAGAGAAAGGCCACTGATGTGTTTTATCTATCTCAGGTATTTTAATAGTCTACACAGTCATATCTCACCATAGGTGGCTCACGTGGTCCTTTACGATGTTGCTATACTGTGTGTTAGTAGAAACGATACTCTGTTTTGACGAGTGGAGTGGCACAGTCCTTCAATCGTTGTCTTTTTTTGTTGAATCACAGAGGTTTGTGTTTATTTTTTTGTATAACAATTTTAAAACAAATTCATGCTAGATATTTCAAGGTATGGTTACAGTGTTGAGTGCAAAGTATGTTCTGTTCACGTTGTACAGGGCTGGAATAGCATTGGTACAGTTGGAAATGGTGCTTGTAAGGTGCACAGAACTATTTGAGTTGAACGATGTAAACTAGCTTTTTACATGTGATGTTTGTTGTGTCGCTAACTAACTATGTGTATGTATTGTCCATTTGATTTCAGCACTGAATGTTGTTATATGCCGTCTTTAACAGCCGCTAACACTCGTTCTCTACTTTATTTAGAAATTTTTTGTCAGCTTGCTTATGTTTATATGACCCGTGATATGTGTGTGTTTCCATCTGACTGCCCTTCCGTTCAGACATTTAGTTATCTATTCGGAATGTCAGTACTTGTTAGGCTCAGCATTGTCAGAGATTCAGTTTCAGGAAGTGTTCTACTGCAACCTATTTAGGTTAGAATGATGCTGTCTTTCATTTCCATTTCAATAGTGCTGCAAAATTGGTTGACAGTTCTGCATCGACAATGCAGGAGATGTTTACCAATGCCTACACAGCATTCACTGTCAAACATCAACCAGCTATGCTCATAGAGTTAAAGTTTTGAAAGAATCAGTCTTTAACTGTGACATGTTCCTCTACTGTATTTTGTATGCCATTGGGAACCTTTCTCTCATACATCACTGTAACACTGACACATCAATACTAATCACTACAAACTAAGGTCCATGTAAAGCGACGCATGGAAGTCCATCTGTTATCCTGCCTACAGTGGCTCATATAAATACTTCCTTTTTCAGAAATGAGTGTGTCCTTTTTGTGTCTCTCGTTCTGCTTCATCCTGGTGAAGGGGACTTCTGCCCTGCCAAGAAACACTTTGTGTGTGTGCAGCCTGACTGTTGCTATAACAACCTGGCTGCAGTGTAGACTTATAAGGGCAATTTGCCAGCACATTTAGTCCTAGAGCAAAAACATGTTATATTATACACACATTATCATTTTCAGAAACAAGTGTACAATAGTGTACTTCCACAACAAACAAGGGCACAGCATAGAAACACAAAACAGAGTCGACATACTGTAGACACAGAATTGGCAGTTGAGCCTTCTATAAATACACCCAATAAGCATCCAATTACTGAGCAATGTTTCTGGCAGCCTGGTCACGGCTGGTGCTGTTGTGCAGTGGTGGTACATTCTGATCACAGTGTGAGGCCTACACACTACATACCGGACAACAAGTCCAACAATCCAACCTGCTGAGTCTTGACAAAGCATGGGGTCTCAAAGCAGTGTGCGCATGGGAATCAAACATGCCCTGCAGAAAAGAGAGTAGAACTGCAATGTGAGTTCTCTCAAACCATCTATGTATATGAATCCGCAGTCACACGGGAACTGTTTGAGGCAAGTTACCACAGGTCATTGGGGTTTCATTTCAGATTAAAGAACTGAAAATTGTAACCGTAGCACCCTTCTGAAGTCCTAGAACTCTGTATGGGTATTTTCTAAACACAGAAAAGAGTTGTCATCTGAACAGTTTGGGGTTGTGCTGCTGTAACAACACACGATAGCGAACAAAAATACAAAAGATCTAGGCTGAGATTCTAGGAGTAGGAACACACATTGAACATTAAATACAGATTCTAACTAAACCACAAATAGATGATTAAAGGAAGAATTTCCCCTGTGGGATGTAGGCCTAATGAGTTACCATTGAGGTCTGGCCTTGATGCCTGTCAAACGTCCTTAGCCCCCTCTTCTCCCCCTCGGGGCCCTGCAGTCAGACACAGACTACGGTATGAGAGCCCTCGTTTGGTGAGGGAGGGCTTTTGTTAGTAATCACAGTTCACTTTGGAGTTGCCAAGCAAGACCAAGTCGGAATTCCACTCGCCTTTCAACTCCGACCATAGTGGACCTCATCAAAGTCTGCAAAAAGATGGAAAACTACTTTCTAAAATGGATCCTAACCTTTTGCATGTTCTGCACCGGTAAGATGTTGCAAGATACAACATTTTATTATTCATAAGATTTGCTTATTCTCTGTGGAGTCGAGGGTTATGGGACATTGCAGTAGAGGCCCCCTTTGTATTGACAAGTTTGTAGTTTGAAGACGTTTTCTGGCAATAGAATTGGTCATAAATGGATTTAAAGCACTTTGGCGAAATACTATTTTATAATATTGCGTATATGAGTGTGTGAATTATTTACCTGTGCTTTGTCCACTGAAATTAAATTTGCAACCCAGAGATGATGGCAAAGTGAAACCTGCATCCCACCCAGTCTTATATCCACAGTGATACAAACCGATCATAAACACCTGCTAAAGTCACACAATCAAATCACTGCAAGCAACATTTTCCTGGTATCTGTAAATGTGATTTTATTCAATAAATATGAATGTTTCGGATATGCCAGCAATAATATAACTTTCTAACTAGATTATGTGATGATCACGATGATAATGAAAAAGATTGTCTTCATCAGCATCATCATTTTCACAATGTAACGATGATGATGGTGATGATGATATTGTCCATGTCTCAGTGTCAGGTGAAGGATGCTCTCTGGAGCTGAAACCCTCCAGGGTGGTGGTGGGGTTTGGGGAGGCTGTGTCTGTCAGCTGTGAGGCCTCTCGCCCGGTGCGTGTCCTAGGCTGGGAGTCAGCCATCGGGGCAGCACACACCCAACAGGACCGTGCTGTCCAATGGAAGGTGGACAGTCTGATCGACTGGATCGAGGAGCCTATCTGCTACGGAGTCTTCTTCACTGCACCCAGACAGTGTGAGGAGAAACTCAACCTCATCCTTTACAGTGAGTCAACCTGGCCTACATAAAGCTGGCTTTTTTAAAGTCTTAGCTCAATTTAAGGCAGAGCATGGCTGCAGTACATGCAACAGGCCATACTTCATAATGATTAATTCTATTTGTGGCAACTACTACTACATGTACGTGTTGTGCTTGACACACTAACCAGCTGATCTTTCACAGAGACTCCAGACAGTGTCACTATCAGCTCAGCGAACCACACTGGTCCCATGTTGGAGGGGAAAGAGTACCAGCTGCTCTGTGATGTCCAGAACATCGCCCCCGTTCAATACCTCACCCTGAGGTGGTACAGAGGGCAGACTGAAGTTTACAACCACTCTTTCTCTGATCTGACCCCTGCCTCCCCTGTCCAAGTATCCTCCATCCTCCTGATCACCCCAACCAAAGCTGATAACGGAGCCCAGTACAAGTGCGTGGCTCAGCTGGACTTGGGACCAGAGGGACCACAACCGCCTCCTTCAGTGACATCAGAGCCTCTCAACGTCTCTGTGCACTGTGAGTCTATTGACTCAACCCAACCATTAATAGTTTCATGAGAAACAATGAAATCCAATTGTGTTTGTGTATTAATTTATATGCAATATCCATCCCTTTCCCTTATACTTATTTTCTCAGACCCCCCATCCTTCCTCAGTCCTGAGGCTGAGACCCTGGACATCAGTGTGGGGGATGAAATCACATTAAACTGCACGGCTACAGGAAGCCCCAGTCCTGTGTACAGCTGGCAGTCTTCAGATCCCAAAGAGAAGATGGAGGACCAACCTGTTTTTACCTCTTCCTCCTTGCTTCCAGGGACCTACACCTGCATTTCCTCTAATAAGATTGGCAAGAAGAGTAAGCAGTTCATCATCAAGACTAGGTCTTAAGGTAGGAGGACACAGTGAAGGGGGCATTGTTAAATGCAAACATTTAGAGGATAGAACTAGCATTCTCTACCATCATACTTGCTATAGAAGCCATAGATCTTATTTGGTATGTAATCTGAGGAGTCAGAAGGTAAAAAAGGGCCACGTTGGAGGTATGTGACTTTTCCCACAGTGGAGTGTTGGCTTTACAAAACAAAAGTCCAAGTTTGGGGAATTAGCAGAGGGAAGATATTGTCTGTCTCTAATATCAATTGCACGGTTTTGTTACAGGTGTGAGAGCGTCATCATTGTCATCCAGACCATCGCACAGAAAAAAAGGAATCGCATTACATTTTTAAAGACTTTGGTCATGTAATAGTTTATAGTAGCATATTATTGTGTTATGATTGATTCTTGTTGTTATTGCAACATAAAGTATACTTTGACGTGTTTAAATATATATGTAGGGTATACAGTTCACTTTCAGCGTGGAGAACCCTAGAACGCGAGGCAGTGTGAATACTTTTATCCATTAATTAGCTATCCATTAACTTTATTGTTGTTGGTTCTTTCTCTCTTTATTATGTGTCATAAAAACACTAATAAAATTACAAATGTATATTTGTTGTATTATTATCAATGATGGTAGGCTATTATTATTAAATCTACTAAATAATATATATATATATATATATATATATTATTTATTATAAAAAATATTATGCTCCACCCACATGCCTTTGCCTTGACGTTCTTCAATGACGAGTTTACGTAGATACGTCTAAACGGAAACTTCCAGGGTTTCTTCCTTAGCTAGCTAATGCTACATTGTGCACTATTGTTGTTTAGCAATAGTAAATATATTATCTACCGATATAATTTCTAACAAAGTTTTAAGTTAGCTAATTTAAAATCGATTATTTTCACTTTTAACGTGCTCTTGCTACAAGCAAATTGTAGCCTGCTAGCTAGGTAGCTAGAATGACAAGTAGGATAGACTACAGCGTGTGGGACCACATTGAGGTTTCAGATGATGAAGATGACACTCATCCAAACATCGATACACCCAGCCTTTTCAAATGGAGACATGAGGTAACGTTATTCGATTAGAGTGATGCATTTGATAGCTACTTGGTCTCTGTAAGTTAGCTAATTATCACATTATTAGCTAGCTTTCTAGATTTGCAGATGCTGCAGCTACGTTATGTAAACAGCCTGCTTTCGCAGATAAACGCAATGGAAAGATAAACATAACATTTGGCGTTATGTGTTGTATATCTAGTTATCCTCGATGAGATCCCTTTGTCCTGACCCCTCTCCCCACCATCACCTAGGCGCGTGTGGAACGAATGGACCAGTTCATAAAGGCTGGTGAGGACCTGGAGAAGGGGCTAGCTGAATCTAAGCTCAAGTTGACTGAAGCACAGAAGAAGACCAAGAATCTGTCCAGTTCAGTCACGGACGATGCCAAAGCCGAGCTGAGCAAGGCACAGGCCGAGGAGAAGAGGCTGAAGAAGGAGGAGCGGGACTGGGAGAAGAAACTGGAGGACCACCGGCGGGAAGAGAAGAAGATGCCATGGAGCGTAGACACACTCTGCAAGGAGGGCTTCAGCAAGGTGGGTTTAGTGTGTGGAACCACTGGTGCACCCTGGCTGATGGTTATTTGCTGATGCCACTTGTCTTGCCCCCACTCCGATCTCTCTCTCTCTCTCTCTCTCTCTCTCTCTCTCTCTCTCTCTCTCTCTCTCTCTCTCTCTCTCTCTCTCCTCTCTCAGAGTGTTGTGAACGTTAAGCCAGATGTGAAGGAGGACACCGAGGAGCAGAAAGAGCAGAAACACAAGACCTTTGTGGAGAAGTATGAGAAAGAGATCAAACACTTTGGTGAGAGTCATTATCCCATTCTTTGTTGTCCCCATTCTTTGTGGGTAGTTGTCATGGCCATGGTATCTGTCTCTGTTGTCAGGTATGATGAAACGCTGGGACGACAGCCAGAAGTACCTATCAGACAACCCTCACCTGGTGTGTGAGGAGACGGCCAACTACCTAGTCATCATGTGCATTGACCTGGAGGTGGAGGAGGTGAGTGCAGAACCGTAATACGACAAACCTCACCTCTAATAACCCATGAGGGATTTCATCCACTATACATTATTCCAGAGGACACTCATCAGGGTCATATTCAGTAGGGCACAGGGTAGCAAAATGTTTTGAAACAGAAAACGATAGTGTTTCTTGTTGAACAAGTCCAGGTAGACCCTTCCTGTTTCAGTCCATCTTCTTACATTTGGTGCATAATGAACACAATCCTGGTGTAGAGATGGTTATGAAGTAGGTTAGTAAGTGATCGTCTTATCCTCTTTATTTGCCCAAACATGCCTCAGTACGAAGTACACATGCAGTTTCCTTTTCTTGATACAGATGAGCATAGACAATGGTTAATGTCAGTGTCCTGTTGATGTTTTCCTCCTGTAGAAGAAAGCGCTGATGGAGCAGGTGGCCCACCAGACTATAGTGATGCAGTTCGTCCTGGAGCTGGCTAAGAGCCTTAAGGTGGATCCCCGCGGTTGCTTCCGTCAGTTCTTCGCCAAGATAAAGGTTTGTTTGTGTGTAAAGGTGATACATTTCCCACTTGCACTCAATAGCAAAGCATATACAGTGCCTTGCGAAAGTATTTGGCCCCCTTGAACTTTGCGACCTTTTGCCACATTTCAGGCTTCAAACATAAAGATATAAAACTGTATTTTGTTGTGAAGAATCAACAAGTGGGACACAATCATGAAGTGGAATGACATTTATTGGATATTTCAAACTTTTTTAACAAATCAAAAACTGAAAAATTGGTCGTGCAAAATTATTCAGCCCCCTTAAGTTAATACTTTGTAGCGCCACCTTTTGCTGCGATTACAGCTGTAAGTCGCTTGGGGTATGTCTCTATCAGTTTTGCACATAGAGAGACTGAATTTTTTCCCCACTCCTTCTTGCAAAACAGCTCGAGCTCAGTGAGGTTGGATGGAGAGCATTTGTGAACAGCAGTTTTCAGTTCTTTCCACAGATTCTCGATTGGATTCAGGTCTGGACTTTGACTTGGCCATTCTAACACCTGGATACGTTTATTTTTGAACCATTCCATTGTAGATTTTGCTTTATGTTTTGGATCATTGTCTTGTTGGAAGACAAATCTCCATCCCAGTCTCAGGTCTTTTGCAGACTCCATCAGGTTTTCTTCTAGAATGGTCCTGTATTTGGCTCCATCCATCTTCCCATCAATTTGAACCATCTTCCCTGTCCCTGCTGAAGAAAAGCAGGCCCAAACCATGATGCTGCCACCACCATGTTTGACAGTGGGGATGTGTGTTCAGGGTGATGAGCTGTGTTGCTTTTACGCCAAACATAACGTTTTGCATTGATGCCAAAAAGTTCAATTTTGGTTTCATCTGACCAGAGCACCTTCTTCCACATGTTTGGTGTGTCTCTCAGGTGGCTTGTGGCAAACTTTAAACGACACTTTTTATGGATATCTTTAAGAAATGGCTTTCTTCTTGCCACTCTTCCATAAAGGCCAGATTTGTGCAATATACGACTGATTGTTGTCCTATGGACAGAGTGTCCCACCTCAGCTGTAGATCTCTGCAGTTCATCCAGAGTGATCATGGGCCTCTTGGCTGCATCTCTGATCAGTCTTCTCCTTGTATGAGCTGAAAGTTTAGAGGGACGGCCAGGTCTTGGTAGATTTGCAGTGGTCTGATACTCCTTCCATTTCAATATTATCGCTTGCACAGTGCTCCTTGGGATGTTTAAAGTGTGGGAAATCTTTTTGTATCCAAATCCGGCTTTAAACTTCTTCACAACAGTATCTCGGACCTGCCTGGTGTGTTCCTTGTTCTTCATGATGCTCTCTGCGCTTTTAACAGACCTCTGAGACTATCACAGTGCAGGTGCATTTATACGGAGACTTGATTACACATAGATGGATTGTATTTATCATCATTAGTCATTTATGTCAACATTGGATTTTAGAGATCCTCACTGAACTTCTGGAGAGAGTTTGCTGCACTGAAAGTAAAGGGGCTGAATAATTTTGCACAGCCAATTTTTCAGTTTTTGATTTGTTAAAAAAGTTTGAAATATCCAATAAATGTTGTTCCACTTCATGATTGTGTCCCACTTGTTGTTGATTCTTCACAAAAAAAAATACAGTTTTATATCTTTATGTTTGAAGCCTGAAATGTGGCAAAAGGTCGCAAAGTTCAAGGGGGCCGAATACTTTCTCAAGGCACTGTAGACAGTTATATTTCCCTCTCTCAGACTGCAGATCAGCAGTATCAGGATGCCTTCAATGATGAGCTGGAGTCCTTTAAGGGGAGGGTGCGCGGCAGGGCCAAGATCCGCATCGAGAGGGCCATGAAGGAGTACGAAGAGGAGGAGAGACAGAAACGCCTGGGGCCCGGAGGACTAGATCCTGCTGAGGTGTATGAGTCCCTACCTGAGGTACAGGACATCTACTGCTGCACCTCCTCCTTCATTTAGCACCGTCCTTCCATCATAATCATCATCCCTATCTCTGTTTTTGGTTTTGCAAGTTAACAAACCCAAAGATTGGAAAGCTGCCGCAGTCATCCCCCTCTTCAAAGGGGGAGACACTCTAGACCCAAACTGCTACAGACCTATATCTATCCTACCCTGCCTTTCTAAGGTCTTTGAAAGCCAAGTTAATAAACAGATCACCGACCATTTCGAATCCTACCTTACCTTCTCAGCTGTGCAATCTGGTTTCCGAGCTAGTCATGGGTGCACCTCAGCCACGCTCGGGTCCTAAACGATATCATAACCGCCATCGATAAGAGACAATACTGTGCAGCTGTACTCATCGACCTGGCCAAGGCTTTTAACTCTGTCAATCACCACGTTCTTATCGGCATACTCAAGTCTTGGTTTCTCAAATGACTGCCTCGCCTGGTTCACCAACTACTTCTCAGATAGAGTTCAGTGTGTCAAGTCGGAGGGCCTGTTGTGCGGACCTCTGGCAGTCTCTATGGGGGTGACACAGGGTTCAATCCTCAGGCCGACTCTTTTCTCTGTATACATCAATGATGTTGCTCTTGCTGCTTGTGATTCTCTGATCCACCTCTACACAGATGACACCATTCTGTATAATTCTGGCCCTTCTTTGGACACTGTGTTAAGTAACCTCCAAACGAGTTTCAATGCTATACAACTCTCCTTCCGTGGCCTCCCAACTGCTCTTAAATTCAAGTAAAACTAAATGTATGCTCTTCAACCGATCGCTGCATACACCTGCCCGCCCGTCCAGCATCACTACTCTGGACGGTTCTGACTTAGAATATGTGGACAACTACAAATACCTAGGTGTCTGGTTAGACTGTAAACTCTCCTTCCAGACTCACATCAAACATCTCCAATCCAAAGTTAAATCTAGAATTGGCTTCCTATTTCGCAACAAAGCATCCTTCACTCATGCTGAAAGACATACCCTCGTAAAACAAAACGGACTATCCTACCGATCCTTGACTTCAGCAAATTGCATGCAGTCTATCACACTGCCATCTGTTTTGTCACCAAAGCCCCATATACTACCCACGGTGACCTCTATGCCCTCGTTGGCTGGCCTTTCATATTCGTCGCCAAACCCACTGGCTCCAGGTCATCTATAAGTCTTTGCTAGGTAAAGCCAGTCTTATCTCAGCTCACATGTCATCATAGCAGCACCCACCCGTAGCACAAGCTCCAGCAGGTGTATTTCACTGGTCACCCCCAAAGCCAATTCCTCCTTTGACTTCCTCCTTTCCTTCCAGTTCTCTGCTGCCAATGACTGGAACGAACTTCTAAAATCACTGAAGCTGGAGACTCATATCTCCTCATTATCATCCTCATCTTTTTTTTTTTTGCTTTTACCTCCCTTATCTCCCCTCATTTGCTCACATCGTATATAGACTTGTTTATACTGTATTATTGACTGTATGTTTGTTTTACTCCATGTGTAACTAACTGTGTCGTTGTATGTGTTGAACTGCTTTGCATTATCTTGGCCAGGTCGCAGTTGTAAATGAGAACTTGTTCTCAACTTGCCTACCTGGTTAAATAAAGGTGAAATATTTAAATAAAAAATAAAAATTAACTTTAAGCACCAGCTGTCAGAGCAGCTCACAGTTCACTGCACCTGTACATAGCCCATCTGTAAATAGCCCATCCAACTACCTAATCCCCATACTGTTATTTATTTTATTTTGCTCCTTTGCACCCCAGTATCTCTACTTGCACACTCATCTTCTGCACATCTATCACTCCAGTGTTTAATTGCTATATTGTAATTATTTAGCCTCTATGGCCTATTTATTGCCTTTACCTCCCTTATCCTACCTCATTTTCACTCACTGTACATAGACTTTTTCTGTTTTATTATTGACTGTATGTTTGTTTGTTCCATGTGTAACTCTGTGTTGTTGTTTGTGTCGCACTGCTTTGCTTTATCTTGGCCAGGTTGCAGTTGTAAATGAGAACTTGTTCTCAACTAACCTACCTGGTTAAATAAAGGTGAAATTTAAAAAATATATTTTGTCCTTTTTGTAGGAGATGCAGAAATGTTTTGACGAGAAGGACATTGCCATGTTGCAGACTGTCATCACGAAGCTGGACCCAACGGTAGGTTACAAAACCAAATCCATTCCTGTGTTTCATTTGTTGTATTGTCTTCCACGTGCTCAGGGCAAGCATACCGACAACATACATTGTTCTACAAATGTAAAGGCACGCTGAATAGTGACACACAACCTCCTGAAGTTGTTACAAACTGTTGCTCTGAATGTCATTGTTCCCACCCGTCAGGAGGCTAAGGTCCACATGAAGAGATGCATCGACTCTGGCCTCTGGGTCCCTAACTCACGGGCAGACGAGGGAGACGACAAGGAGGAAGACGCTACTTATGAAGAGCTGAATAAGGAGATGGGCGAACAGAAGATAGAATGATTGACATGAATTGACTTTATGATGATGATATTTTCATCTATGTAGTCGTCACTTCTATTGCTACTCCCAATGTTTTTTTCATGAATTTCTCCTTAACGCTTTGGAACAATGTAACCTCTCTGTGGCGATGTCCACTCTCTGTGGACAACAGTATCACACCAATATCACTTGCTGAATGCTTTTCTTTTTTTAAACATAATTCTTGCTTGGGCCTTTTATTAGTGAAGCTGTATTCTTAAACATGTGCGTGCCTGTACATAGTCTCTTTGAGTGTGTGTGTCAGCCAGCCAGCCAATCTTTTGTTTACCTTGTATTTGTGTGCTTTCAGTTGCTGGGGAACATCGTTTCTCTTTTTCATTCAATAGTCTCACTACTGGTTCTACATGTATAGGGAAGGCATGGCAGGATTTTAGTTCTTGATGTGATAGAATTATACATAGTGATGTAATGTGGGATAGCCTAGTAACTGAGGTTGAAATTGAATCATATCAACATGTGACATTTTGAATCCAGTGTACTGGCCCCTTATGACCTTTTTGCTCATTGTTTTCTCTCCTTAATTTGACCAGCAGGTGTCACCTCACATCAACTTTTAAGTTGATGGGATAATCACTTTTGAGTATTATTTGCTATTAAAAATATCACTGATGTGGTTTACATGAGTCAGGATAGGGTGTTATTGAATTGAGATTTATTAGAAACATTGTAAGATAGTTTCACCTGTCTTTCATTGCATTATAATGCTTAGTGCGACAAACTAATATGGTCCAGACACACCAAGACAGTCGTGAAGAGGGCACGACAACACCTTTTTCTCCTCAGGAGACTGTAACGGTTTGGCATGGGTCCCCAAATCCTCAAAAAGTTCTACAGCTGCACCATCAAGAGCATCCTGACTGGTTGCATCACGGCCTCGTATGGCAACTGCTCGGTATCTGACCGTAAGGCGCTACAGAGGGTAGTGCGTACAGCCCAATACATCACTGCGGCCAAGCTTCCTGCCGTCCAGGACCTTTATACCAGGCGGTGTCAGAGGAAGGCCCAACAAATTGTCAAAGACTCTGTCACCCAAGTCATACTGGATTGCCAAGTCTAGGTCCAAAATGCTCCTGAGCAGCTTCTATCCCCAAGCTATAAGACTTCTGAACAATTAATCAAATGGCCACCCGGACTATTTACATTGACCCCGCTTTTGTTTTGAGACTGCTGCTACTCACTATTTATCATCTTTGCATAGTCACTTTCCCCTACCTACATGTACAAATTACCTCGACTAACCTGTACCCCCACACATTTATTCAGTACCCTTGCCTCCTGTATATAGCCTCTTTATTGTTATGTTTATTCTACTGTGTTACTTCTTTATTTTTACTATTTGATTTAGTAAATATTTTCTTGAACTGCACTGTTGGTTAAGAGCTTGTAAGTAAGCATTTCACGATAAGGTCTACATCTACCCTACCATTCAAAAGTTTGGGGTCACTTAGAAATGTCCTTGTTTTTAAAAAAGAAAATCACATTTTTTGTCCATTAAAAATACATCAAATTGATCAGAAATACAGTGTAGACATTGTTAATGTTGTAAATTACTATTGTATCTGGAAACAGCAGATTTTTTAAATGGAATACTGCATTTATTTTCAGCAAACTTAACATGTGCAAATATTTGTATGAACATAAGATTCAACAACTGAGACATAAACTGAACAAGTTCCACAGACATGTGACTAACATAAATGGAAGGGGGGGGTGACTAACATAAATGGAAGGGGGGGGGGGGTTCAAATCTAAGTAACAGTCAGTTTCTGGTGTGGCCACCAGCTACATTAAGTACTACAGTGCATCTCCTCCTCATGAACTGCACCAGATTTGCCAGTTCTTGCTGTGAGATGTTGCCCCACTCTTCCACCAAGGCACCTGAAAGTTCCCAGACATTTCTAGGGGGAATGGCCCTAGCTCTCATCCTCCGATCCAACAGGTCCCAGACGTGCTCAATGGGATTGAGACCCGGGCTCTTCGCTGGCTATGGCAGAACACTGACATTCCTGTCTTGCAGGAAATCACGCACATAACGAGTAGTATGGCTGGTGGAATTGTCATGCTTAGAGGGTCATGTCAGGATGAGCCTGCATGAAGGGTACCACATGAGGGAGGAGGATGTCTTGCCTGTAACGCACAGCGTTGATATTGCCTGCAATTAGAACGAGCTCAGTCCGATGATGCTGTGACACACCGTCTCAGACCATGATGGACCCTCCACCTCCAAATCAATCCTGCTCCAGAGTACAGGCCTCGTGTAACGTTCATTCCTTCGACGATAAACGCAAATCCGATCATCACCTCTGATGAGCCAAAAACGCAACTCGTCAGTGAAGAGCACTTTTTGCCAATCATGTCTTGTCCAGCGACTGGGTTTGTGCCCATAGGCGACGTTGCCGGTGATGTCTGGTGAGGACCTGCCTTACAACAGGCCTACAAGCCCTCAGTCCAGCCTCTCTCAGCCTATTGCGGACAGTCTGAGCACTGATGGAGGGATTGCGCGTTCCTGGTGTAACTCGGGCAGTTGTTGTTGCCATCCTGTACCTGTCCCGCAGGTGTGATGTTCGGATGTACCGATCCTGTGCAGGTGTTGTTACATGTGTTCTGCCACTGCGAGGACGATCAGCTATCCGTCCTGTCTCCCTGTAGGTCTTAGGCGTCTCAAGGTACTGACATTGCAATTTATTGCCCTGGCCACATCTGCAGTCATCATCCCTCCTTGCAGCATGCCTAAGGCACGTTCATGCAGATGAGCAGGGACCCTGGGCATCTTTCCTTTGGTGTTTTTCAGAGTCAGTAGAAAGGCATATTTAGTGTCCTACGTTTTCATCTGTGACCTTAATTTCCTACCGTCTGTAAGCTGTTAGTGTCATTAACGACCGTTCCACAGGTGCATGTTCATTAATTGTTTATGGTTCATTGAACAAGCATGGGAAACAGTGTTTACACCCTTTACAATGAATATCTGTGTAGTTATTTGGATTTTTACGAATTATCTTTGAAAGACAGGGTCCTGAAAAAGGGCCGTTTCTTTTTTTGCTGAGTTTACATAGGCGTACAGAGGCCCATTATCAGCAAACATCTCTGCTCTGTTCCAATGGCACGTTGTGTTAGCTAATCCAAGTGCATCATTTTAAACGGTTAATTGATCATTAGAAAACCATTTTGCAATTATGTTAGCACAGCTGAAAACGGTTGTCCTGGTGAAAGAAGCAATAAAACTGTCCTTCTTTAGACTAGTTGAGTATCTGAAGCATCAGCATTTATAGGTTAGATTACAGGCTCAAAATGGCCAGAAACAAATAACTTTATTCTGGAACTCGTCAGTCTATTCTTGTTCTGAGAAATTAAGGCTATTCCATGCGAGAAATTGCCAAGAACCTGAAAATCTCATACAACGCGCTCTGGATAAGAGCGTCTGCTAAATGACTTAAATGTAAATGTAAATGTACTACCCCCTTCACAGAACAGCGCAAACTGACTCTAACCAGAATAGAGTGGGAGGCCCTGGTGCACAACTGAGCAAGAGGACAAGTACATTAGAGTCTGGTTAGAGAAACAGATGCCTCACAAGTCCTCAACTGGCAGCTTCATTCAATTAGTACCCGCAAAACACCAGTCTTAACGTCAACAGTGAAGACGCGACTCCGGGATGCTGGCCTTCTAGGCAGAGTTGCAACGAAAAAGCCATATCTCAGACTAGCCAAAAAATATATAAGATTAAGATGGGTAAAAAAAAACACAGACACTGGGCAGAGGAAGATTGGAAAAAGGTGATGGACAGACAAATCTAAGTTTGAGGTGTTTGGATCACAAAGAAGAACATTTGTGAGATGCAGAAAAAAATGAAAAGATTCTGGAGAAGAACTTGACGCCATCTGTTGAGCATGGTGGTGGCAATGTGATGGTCTGGGGGTGCCACCCTGTGGACGGCGCTTAATTGGAGCCAATTTCCTCACACAACAGGACAATGACCCAAAGCACAGCTCCAAACTATGCAATAACTATTTAGGGAAGAAGCAGTCAGTTGGTATTTTGTCTATAAGGAGTGGCCAGCAGTCACCGGATCTCAACCCTATTGAGCTGTTGTGGGTGCAGCTTGGCCATATGGTACTGTAGGAAGTGCCCATCAAGCCAATTCAATTTGTGGGAGATGCTTCAGGAAGCATGGGGTGAAATCTCTTCAGATTATCTCAACAAACAGATTACCTCAACTAGAATGCCAAACGTCTGCAAAGCGGTAATTGCTGCAAATGGAGGATTTTTTAATGAAAGCCGTTTGAAGGACACAATTATTATTTCAATTAAAAATAATTATTTGTAACTTTGTCAACGTCTTGACTATTTTTCCTATTAATTTTGCAACTCATTTCATGTATGTTTTCATGGAAAACAGATACATGCATAAGTGACCCCAAACTTTTGAACGGTAGTGTATTTCTTGAACTGCAATGTTGGTTAAGGGCTTGTAAGTAAGCATCTCACAATAAGGTCTACAACTGTTGTATTCGACGCAAATACGATTTGATTTGAGCTATCCCACAAGCCTACTGTAGTACAGCTGGTTCAAGGGGAGTGGCCAAAAGTGTCTTTCGGTGTTCTCGTCTTGCAGCTGACTTCTCGATCTGTGCGCTTCACGGGAATGCGTAGGAGTAGGGGAAACACGCTTTAGGAAATCATAAGAGTGGACTTCGGTTCAACCTGCATTGGATTTTCTAACTACACGTTTTAGGGACGCAACTAAATGGTAAGAAACCTGTAGTTTGACAAATGTGCAATACAATTTACAAATACCCGGGTTTATTCCAGCATTGGCGGATAAAGCATACTATATCAGTATTATAGGAAGTGGGCTTTATGCCTCTGGTTTACAATTGTTTACAGTACACAGTAGGCTATATTCCACCATCTCCGTGAGCAATCAGGTCGATGACGAAGTGATTAATGTATTGGTGAGAATATATATTTGAAAATGTAGGAACATTGGATAAATTAAATCCGGATTTTCGTGTCATGTTATCGTTAAATGTTCGTCTTTACTGATATTCATGTGCAATACCCGGAAGGCCTTACTAGAAAATATTGGATCATATCGCGAGTTCTCAGAACATGGTAATAATGCTGAACAATTACATGGTAACAAATCTATTTGATCCAGATGTGATTACTTGCTACAATAAGGCTTACATTGTATTTGAGTATATTTTTGTCGTTGATATTAACAAAAACCCACCTATAAAGTATAAAACGCATGTCCTTAATTGTTATCTGGATTTGTTACTATGTAATTGATTACAGGGAAATACTTTTCTCTTACTTCCTCCCTGTGACAGGTGTAGTGACTCAGCCTGGTCCATAATGTTTCGAAGTGGCCGCTCCAAGAGTACCAGGACAGGGTCATCCACAGGCCAGCGTGAGCCTCCTCAAGGACCAGGCGTCCATGTCTATCTGTTTTGGACCAAGGGAGGGGAGCGCTATCTGACCCACACAGAGGGCAAAGTGACAGCCGAGGAGCTTTCAATCTCTGCAGCACAGACTGTGGGTAAGAACAAGTGCCATTTATTGTTTTAATGAAACAGAAACAATATTTTGATTGAGCAATAATTTAGGGCATTCAGGTTAGCTGTGGGGTGTTCTGTTGTTGGAGGACATTGGCAGCCTGGCACGCAAGGGTGTGTTTGAGTTGATGACTCCAGGCATCTGGGTTTTACAGTGCATTCGGAAAGTATTCAGACCCCTTCCCTATTTCCACATTTTGTTACGTTACAGCCTTATTCTAAAATGGATTAAATTGTTTATTTTCTTCATAAATCTACACACACTACCCCATAATGATTAAGCAAAAACAGGTTTTTAGAAATGCTTGTAAATGTATAAAAAAACAACTGAAATATCACATTTACATAAGTATTCAGACCCTTTACTCAGTACGGTGTTGAAGCACCTTTGGCAGCAATTACAGCCTCGGTCTTCTTGGGTATGATGCTACAAGCATGGCACACCAGTATCGGGGGAGTTTCTCCCATTCTTCTCTGTAGATCCTCTCAAGCTCTGTCAGGTTGGATGGGGAGCGTCGCTCAACAGCTATTTTCAAGTCTCTCCAGAGATGTTCAATCGGGACATTCAGAGACTTACATTTACATTTACATTTAAGTCATTTAGCAGACGCTCTTATCCAGAGCGACTTACAAATTGGTGCAATCACCTTATGACATCCAGTGGGACAGTCACTTAACAATAGTGCATCTAAAACTTAGGGGGGGTGGGGTGAGAGGGATTACTTAACCTATCCTAGGTATTCCTTAAAGAGGTGGGGTTTCAGGTGTCTCCGGAAGGTGGTGATTGACTCCGCTGTCCTGGCGTCGTGAGGGAGTTTGTTCCACCATTGGGGGCCAGGGCAGCGAACAGTTTTGACTGGGCTGAGCGGGAGCTGTACTTCCTCAGTGGTAGGGAGGCGAGCAGGCCAGAGGTGGATGAACGCAGTGCCCTTGTTTGGGTGTAGGGCCTGATCAGAGCCTGGAGGTACTGAGGTGCCGTTCCCCTCACAGCTCCGTAGGCAAGCACCATGGTCTTGTAGCGGATGCGAGCTTCAACTGGAAGCCAGTGGAGAGAACGGAGGAGCGGGGTGACGTGAGAGAACTTGGGAAGGTTGAACACCAGACGGGCTGCGGCGTTCTGGATGAGTTGAAGGGTTTAATGGCACAGGCAGGGAGCCCAGCCAACAGCGAGTTGCAGTAATCCAGACGGGAGATGACAAGTGCCTGGATTAGGACCTGCGCCGCTTCCTGTGTGAGGCAGGGTCGTACTCTGCGGATGTTGTAGAGCATGAACCTACAGGAACGGGCCACCGCCTTGATGTTAGTTGAGAACGACAGGGTGTTGTCCAGGATCACGCCAAGGTTCTTGGCGCTCTGGGAGGAGGACACAATGGAGTTGTCAACCGTGATGGCGAGATCATGGAACGGGCAGTCCTTCCCGGGAGGAAGAGCAGCTCCGTCTTGCCGAGGTTCAGCTTGAGGTGGTGATCCGTCATCCACACTGATATGTCTGCCAGACATGCAGAGATGCGATTCGCCACCTGGTCATCAGAAGGAGGAAAGGAGAAGATTAATTGTGTGTCGTCTGCATAGCAATGATAAGAGAGACCATGTGAGGTTATGACAGAGCCAAGTGACTTGGTGTATAGCGAGAATAGGAGAGGGCCAAGAACAGAGCCCTGGGGGACACCAGTGGTGAGAGCGCGTGGTGAGGAGACAGATTCTCGCCACGCCACCTGGTAGGAGCGACCTGTCAGGTAGGACGCAATCCAAGCGTGGGCCGCGCCGGAGATGCCCAACTCGGAGAGGGTGGAGAGGAGGATCTGATGGTTCACAGTATCGAAGGCAGCCGATAGATCTAGAAGGATGAGAGCAGAGGAGAGAGAGTTAGCTTTAGCAGTGCGGAGCGCTCCGTGATACAGAGGAGAGCAGTCTCAGTTGAGTGACTAGTCTTGAAACCTGACTGATTTGGATCAAGAAGGTCATTCAGAGAGAGATAGCGGGAGAGCTGGCCAAGGACGGCACGTTCAAGAGTTTTGGAGAGAAAAGAAAGAAGGGATACTGGTCTGTAATTGTTGACATCGGAGGGATCGAGTGTAGGTTTTTTCAGAAGGGGTGCAACTCTCGCTCTCTTGAAGACGGAAGGGACGTAGCCAACGGTCAGGGATGAGTTGATGAGCGAGGTGAGGTAAGGGAGAAGGTCTCCGGAAATGGTCTGGAGAAGAGAGGAGGGGATAGGGTCGAGCGGGCAGGTTGTTGGGCGGCCGGCCGTCACAAGACGCGAGATTTCATCTGGAGAGAGAGGGGAGAAAGAGGTCAGAGCACAGGGTAGGGCAGTGTGAGCAGAACCAGCGGTGTCGTTTGACTTAGCAAACGAGGATCGGATGTCGTCGACCTTCTTTTCAAAATGGTTGACGAAGTCATCTGCAGAGAGGGAGGAGGGGGGAGGGGGCGGAGGATTCAGGAGGGAGGAGAAGGTGGCAAAGAGCTTCCTAGGGTTGGAGGCAGAAGCTTGGAATTTAGCGTGGTAGAAAGTGGCTTTAGCAGCAGAGACAGAGGAGGAAAATGTAGAGAGGAGGGAGTGAAAGGATGCCAGGTCCGCAGGGAGGCGAGTTTTCCTCCATTTCCGCTCGGCTGCCCGGAGCCCTGTTCTGTGAGCTCGCAATGAGTCATCGAGCCACGGAGCGGGAGGGGAGGACCGAGCCGGCCTGGAGGATAGGGGACATAGAGAGTCAAGGGATGCAGAGAGGGAGGAGAGGAGGGTTGAGGAGGCAGAATCAGGAGATAGGTGGGAGAAGGTTTGAGCGGAGGGAAGAGATGATAGGATGGAAGAGGAGAGAGTAGCGGGGGAGAGAGAGCGAAGGTTGGGACGGCGCGATACCATCCGAGTAGGGGCAGTGTGGGAGGTGTTGGATGAGAGCGAGAGGGAAAAGGATACAAGGCAGTGGTCTGAGACTTGGAGGGGAGTTGCAATGAGGTTAGTGGAAGAACAGCATCTAGTAAAGATGAGGTCGAGCGTATTGCCTGCCTTGTGAGTAGGGGGAAGGTGAGAGGGTGAGGTCAAAAGAGGAGAGGAGTGGAAAGAAGGAGGCAGAGAGGAAAGAGTCAAAGGTAGACGTGGGGAGGTTAAAGTCGCCCAGAACTGTGAGAGGTGAGCCGTCCTCAGGAAAGGAGCTTATCAAGGCATCAAGCTCATTGATGAACTCTCCGAGGGAACCTGGAGGGCGATAAATGATAAGGATGTTAAGCTTGAAAGGGCTAGTAACTGTGACAGCATGGAATTCAAAGGAGGCGATAGACAGATGGGTAAGGGGGAGAAAGAGAGAATGACCACTTGGGAGAGATGAGGATCCCGGTGCCACCACCCCGCTGACCAGACGCTCTCGGGGTGTGCGAGAACACGTGGGCGGACGAAGAGAGAGCAGTAGGAGTAGCAGTGTTGTCTGTGGTGATCCATGTTTCCGTCAGGGCCAAGAAGTCGAGGGACTGGAGGGAGGCATGGGCTGAGATGAACTCTGCCTTGTTGACCGCAGATTGGCAGTTCCAGAGGCTACCGGAGACCTGGAAGTTACTCTTGCATTGTCTTGGCTGTGTGCTTAGTCGTTGTCCTGTTGGAAGGTGAACCTTTGCCCCAGTCTGAGGTCCTGAGTGCTCTGGAGCAGGTTTTCATCAACAATGTACTTTGCTCCGTTCATCTTTCCTTTGATCCTGACTAGTCTCCCAGTCCCTACTGCTGAAGAACATCCCTACAGCATAATGCTGCCACCACCATGCTTCACCGTAGGGAGGGTGCCAGGTTTCTTCCAAACGCGATGCTTGGCATTCAGGCCAAAGAGTTCAATCTTGGTTTCATCAGACCAGAGGATCTGGTTTCTCATTGTCTGAGAGTCTTTAGGTGTCTTTTGGCAAACTCCAAGCAGGATTTCATGTGCCTTCTACTGAGGAGTGGCTTCCATCTGGCCACTCTACCACAAAGGCCTGATTGATGGATTGCTGCAGAGAGAGTTGTCCTTCTGGAAGTTTCTCCCATCTCCACAGAGGAACTCTAGAGCTCTGTCAGAGTGACCATCGGGTTCTTGGTCACCTCCCTGACCAATGCCCTACTCCCCCGATTTCTCAGATTGGCTGGGCAGCCAGCTCGAGGAAGAGTCCTAGAGTCCTGTTTCCAAACTTCTTCCATTTAAGAATGATGGAGGCCACTGTGTTCTTGGGAACCTTCAAAGCTGCAGAAATGTTTTGGTACCCTTCCCCAGATCTGTGCCTTGACACAATCCTGTCTCAGAGCTCTATGTACAATTCCTTTGACCTCATGGCTTGGTTTTTTGCTCTGACGTGCACTGTCAACTGTGCAACCTTGTATAGGCAGGTGTGTGCATTTCCAAATCATGTCCAATCAATTGAATTTACCACAGGTGGACTCTAATCAAGTTGTATAAAATTGATCAAAGATGATCAATGGAAACAGGATGCACCTGAGCTCAATTTCGAGTCTCATAGCAAATGGTCTGAATTCTTATGTAAATAAGGTATTCGTTTTTTTTTCTTTTTACATTTGCAAAAAGGTTTAAAAAACTATTTTCACTTTGTCATTATGGGGTTTTGTGTGTAGATTGATGACATTTTTTAAATTTAATCCACTTTAGAATAAAGCTGTACCGTAACAAAATGTGGAAAAAGTGAAGGGGTCTGTGTACTTTCCGAATGCACTGTATGTCATTGAAAGGGTGTATCCAAGGTGTACTTAACCTATATATCTGTCCCCCTAGGAATCACTCCACTGTGCCATGTCCTGTTTTCCCTGTATGACCCTGAATCCCACTGTTGGTACAGTCCCAACCATTTCTTCAACCCAGAAGAGCAGACAAGCCTGACACTCCATTATCGCATGAGGTTAGTGTGTGTGTGGGTGTTTAAAAAAGGCCACCCCGTCCCCTCCTTTCTACCTAGATTTCCATCACACTCCCTTCATTTTCCCTTGAGTCCCGTTAGTTTGGCTGTTCAGCCTACCTTAGTTAGCCCTGCCGTTCCCAACCAATCAGAGCTCTTAGAAAGGCGCAACTGGACACTGCACCCACTCAGGTCAGAGTGTTATCTTTGTCCGAAGAAAGAAGACGCACATTTCTGAGGTCAATTTTTTTATTGTGGACAGCAACAAGAATACCTGAATGTGGTGCGTGCATCAAAATAATCACAAATCATTCTGAGTAACACGAGTACTATTCCACCAAGATTCACTCCCAGTCAAGATTCATGTTGTATGACCAGAAGTGTGTGAAGAGAGAGGAAAAGGAAATTAAAACCCTGAAAAGAGAAGCATCGTCATTGTTCTGACCGGACATCCTGTGGAGAGTCAGAACCCAGAGAAGCATCAGCATTCTGTGATGGATGTAGTCTATCACAGTGCCATCCGTTTTATCACCAAAGCCCCATATACTACCCACCACTGCGAACATGTATGCTCTATATGTATATGTATGCTGTATGCTCTCGTTGGCTGGCCCTCACTACATATCCATCGCCAAACCCACTGGCGCAAGGTCATCTATAAGTCTTTGCTAGGTAAAGCCCCGCCTTATCTCAGCTCACTGGTCACCATAGCAACACCCACCCATAGCACGCACTCCAGCGGGTATATTGCACTGGTCATCCCCAAAGCCAACACTTACTTTGGCCGCCTTTCCTTCCAGTTCCCTGCTGCCAATGACTGGAACGAATTGCAAAAATCTCTGAAGCTGGAGTCTTATATCTCCCTCTCTAACTTTAAGCATCAGCTTACTGATCACTGCACCTGTACACAGCCAATCTGTAAATAGCACACCCGACTACCTCAAAATTATTCTGACCGGACATCCTGTGGAAGGTCAGAACCCAGAGAAGCATCAGCATTGTTCTGAGCGGACATCCTTTGGAGCATCAGAACCCAGAGAAGCATCAGCATTGTTCTGAGCGGACATCCTGCGGAGCATCAGAACCCAAAGAAGCATCAGCATTGTTCTGAGCGGACATCCTGCGGAGCATCAGAACCCAGAGAAGCATCAGCATTGTTCTGAGCGGACGGAGCATCAGAACCCAGAGAAGCATCAGCATTGTTCTGAGCGGACATCCTGCGGAGCATCAGAACCCAGAGAAGCATCAGCATTGTTCTGAGCGGACATCCTGCGGAGCATCAGAACCCAGAGAAGCATCAGCATTGTTCTGAGCGGACATCCTGCGGAGCATCAGAACCCAGAGAAGCATCAGCATTGTTCTGAGAGGACATCCTGCGGAGCATCAGAACCCAGAGAAGCATCAGCATTGTTCTGAGCGGACATCCTGCGGAGCATCAGAACCCAGAGAAGCATCAGCATTGTTCTGAGCGGACATCCTGCGGAGCATCAGAACCCAGAGAAGCATCAGCATTGTTCTGAGCGGACATCCTGCGAGCATCAGAACCCAGAGAAGCATCAGCATTGTTCTGAGCGGACATCCTGCGGAGCATCAGAACCCAGAGAAGCATCAGCATTGTTCTGAGCGGACATCCTGCGGAGCATCAGAACCCAGAGAAGCATCAGCATTGTTCTGAGCGGACATCCTGCGGAGCATCAGAACCCAGAGAAGCATCAGCATTGTTCTGAGCGGACATCCTGCGGAGCATCAGAACCCAGAGAAGCATCAGCATCGTTCTGAGCGGACTTCCTGTGGGGCATCAGAACCCAGAGAAGCATCAGCATTGTTCTGTACCGACACCCTGTGGAAGGTCAGAACCCAAATCCCAGTCAGCATAATTGTACTAGCAGGTGAGGGCATTCACAGCTGACTGCTCAGAAGGGCGAGGGCATACCAGCCAACTGTTTTTATAGTGTGTGTCAAATCAAATTTTATTTGTCACATACATATGGTTAGCAGATGTTAATGCGAGTGTAGCAAAATGCTTCTAGGTCCGACAGTGCAGTAATAACCAACGAGTAATCTAACCTAACACAATGTGTGTGTGGTGTGTGTGTGTGTGAGAGAGAGATTATGCACTGTATGCTTTTATGTACAGGCATATTTATATAGGGAATTTTCTCTTTCTGTTCCCAGGTTTTACTTTCGGAATTGGCATGGGTTGAGTGAGAAGGAGCCGTCAGTGTCGCGACATGCCCCACGGTCAGGGACAGAGCACGAGGGCTCACCTCTACTAGAAATGACCTCCCTGGAATACCTCTTCTGCCAGGTGAGTTTCAGAAAGAGGTGTGTTTTTATCCAAAATGTGTTTGTATTCATATATTCCTGTGGAAGTGTGCATTAACATAATATTCCTGTGGAAGTGTGCATTAACATAATATTCCTGTGTCACACAGACATTTTCATATTGTGAAAAAACTCATTTCCCTTTTGTTTCTCTTAGGCAAAGTTTGATTTTGTGAATGACATCACGCCGATGGAGGATGCTCAAGGAAAAGAAGAGTTGAGTCGCTTTAAGAATGAGAGTCTGGGGATGGCTGTGCTGCACCTCTCTCACCAGGCCCTGTGCTCAGGCTGCACGCTACAGGAAGTGGCCAAGTCTGTCAGGTAAGCCATGAGTCAGAGGGGATGGGTGCATTGTTTAGGAAGGGCTTTGACAAGGTTTCAGACATTACTATAGTCTGAGGCTGTGTTGAAAATGGCACCTTATTCACTCACTATCAAAACTAGTGCATTATAGAGGGAAACTAGTGCCTTTACAAACGCAGCCGTAATGTTTTGATTGACTTCCATATTCCCCTTGCCATACTGTAGCTTCCTGCGCTGCATTCCGAGATCCTTCTCCAAACATATAGCGAGGGACAACTTCCTGACCAAGATCCGTATCCGGCGTGTGTTTGCTGACTTCGTGAGGACCTTCCAGGAGCACACTGTGGACTTAGGACGCCTGGGCTCCCAGGAGGTCATGTATAAATACCTGTCTACTCTGGAGCACCTAGCCCCCCGCTTCGGTACCGAGACCTTCCTCGCGGCCCAACTGGAGCTGAGGAAGGACGGGGGCGACGGGAGCGGCTCCTACCTCAACACCAGCCACGCCCACGGGGCCTCTGACCCTGAGAACTTTGGCCCTCAGATCATGCATGAGGTCATGGTGTCTGGTACCAAGGGGATTCAGTGGAGGAAGATCACAGTGCAGAAGGTATTTCTGTCCCATTGGATGTTTATCAGGCTCTTTGACTGCTAGTTAGAACTGTGAGTTGCCTTTGTGTGTTTCGCGTAGTGTGCCTTCTGTGGGATGCTCTGTAAGTTGTGTCTATCCATTCTAGGCCCAGGCCAACAGTTACTTTGGGAACGATTACTTAGGGAATCGGAAAAGTGTGAAGCAATCACCCCTCCAGCAAGAACCTAAATCCTCTGACACATGGACGTCTTTCTGCGACTTCCCGGAAATCTCCCACATCACCATCACTGGAGCCAACGTCAGCATCATTAAACAGGACAACTTCTCTATGGTTCGAGCACCTGCCTCTCAACTGCTTTCTGTTGGGCCCCAAACTTATCTTGAGATACACACACGTAGCTCCATGTTTTGTGCAAATCCCCCATTGACAACATTGCATGATTTATGCAAAAACCTAAGTCAAGTGTGCAGATCTCAAGTTAAGTTTGTGTGTGAAGTTGCATCTTACTATATGATGTCTGTACGGACGCGGAGTATCTGACTGAAATGTGTGTAGGTGGTGTTGTCTGAGGATGATATGTTTATGTGTGCAGGAGGTTCAAATGAATTCCAGCCTTGAGGCTCTGTCTTTCGTCTCCCTGCTGGACGGGTACTTCCGGCTTACTGCAGACGCACACCACTACCTGTGTCACGAGGTGGCTCCGCCCAGAGTAGTGCTCAGTGCCACCAATGGTCTCCATGGACCAATGAAGTGAGTAACACACACACACACACACACACACACACACACACACACACACACACACACACACACACACACACACACACACACACACACACACACACACACACACACACACACACACACACACACACACACACACACACTGCCCTGGCTCCCACTACAATTCTGACTGTCTTTTTCAGTGATGACTTTGTGCTGCAGAGACTGAGGAAGGAAGCAGTTGAAGAGGGAGCCTTTCTTGTGCGCTGGAGCGTCCTCGACTACCACCGCATCATATTAGCTGTTCTAAACAAGAGTCAGGTAAACGCGCCTCCGCGCCAAGCCCTGAAGGACGAGGCACATGGAAAATGTAGAGTCTGAAAATGTGAAAAGCAATACAATGTCATTAGTAGTTATATATTTGGATGCATGTGTGTGTCTTTGCTGGCTTCCTATAGAATGGACAAGCTGCAATCCACAAGCAGTTCAGGATCCTGCATAGTGGTTCAGTGTTTTCTCTGGAAGGCTGGGACCGGGAGTTCTGCAGTGTCAAGGAGCTCACCGACAGCCTCAAGACCTTTGTGCTCAAGTCTGGCACGGACAATTTCACTGTGAAGAAATGCTGCCAACCCCGACCTGCAGGTTAGTGTGTTTTTCATAGATGTGCATTGGTGTTGTTCTGCCCCTAACATACCACAGCTCAACATATGTACAGAGATGTTATTCTCTAAGGATGTGTTGTGTGTCCATGTTTTCCTATACTGTATTTAAATGAGTGTTTGTGTGCTGCAGAACTGTCCAACCTCTTGGTGATGAGGCAGGGTGCGGACCAGTGTGTTCAGCCTGACTCTGTGGCCCTCTGTCTGACTCAGCTGAGGTTCCATCAGATCAAAGACAAGGAGATCACCCAGGTGAGAGAGAGGGCATTCTTGCTGCACCCTCGACAACTACTGTGATTATTATTATTTGACCATGCTGGTCATTTATGAACATTTGAACATCTTGGCCATGTTCTGTTGTAATCTCCACCCGGCACAGCCAGAAGAGGACTGGCCACCCCTCATAGCATGGTTCCTCTCTAGGTTTCTCTGTTTGGGGTTTTAGGCTGGGTTTCTGTACAGCACTTTGAGATATCAGCTGATGTACGAAGGGCTATATAAATCCATTTGATTTGATTCTCTTCTATATATCTCTCTGTCAGCGCCCTTCTTTGTGTATGTTTCACCTGGGTTATTTTCAGTAGGACACACCTTTGCAACAGTACCTCCCAGTTTCACTAAATTCCAATACATATTTCCCTACTGAACACTGATGCTCTTCTCTATCTTTGTCCGGTTTGTACCCAAGTACTTCTAAAATGGCTGTATGTCTTGTTGTCCCTGTGCTTAGGAGCAGCATCTGGGCCGTGGGACCAGGACCAACATCTACTCTGGCAGTCTGTTGGTGTGGGGTGGAGTCGAGGAGGAGGATGAGGAGGACAAGTGGAACAACAATCTTACTGATCGCAAAGAGATCCGAGTGGTTCTTAAGATCTTGGACCAGAGCCACAAGGACATAGCGTTAGTGAGTTACCATTAATGTATCATTATCCTCTTACAGGAATTGATTGCGTGATGAGTAACCTTACCTGTGACCTGAACACTGGCTCGGTGTGATAATGCCTGGACTTTAGCTCTGTGCGATAACACCATCCCAGGTTCCAACCCAGTTTGCCTCAATCACACGACGGTTACCTTGTTGGTTCGAAGCTACCGTTTTCACGGTAGACTCTGTTAAATGTGAACCTTTGTTTACAATGTCCTGATAATCCTTCCTCTTTCCTGTCCTCTCGTAGGCGTTCTTCGAAACAGCCAGTCTGATGAGCCAAGTATCTCACAGTCACCTGGTCTTTGTGCACGGAGTGTCTGTCAAAGGATCTGAGAGTAAGTCACCATGGCACTACTCAACCTCACTTCCTCATTCAGCTGTGCAACTTCCTTCTTCAGCACTGACACTTCCCTCCCAGAAGGTTAATTGTATTGGTTGTTTGAATTACTAGGCAACAGGACTGGTGTACAGTACAACCACAAGCCTGACTCCCAGCCAAACTGTAGCCTTTAAATTAGACTCAATACAGTGAAGTGTCGGTCATCTCTAACAGTAAGTGGTGTGATCCTAGATAATAATCCTTGTATTTGACCTGTCTGCAGACATCATGGTGGAGGAGTTTGTGGAGTTTGGGCCTCTGGATGTATTCCTGCGAAGGGAAAGGGCGCTGGTCACCCCTCAGTGGAAATTTACTGTAGCCAAACAGCTGGCCAGTGCCCTGAGCTACCTCGTAAGTCAGCCTGATACCCTCACATCACAACAAACTAAGATTACTCCTCACTCATTGTATGAAACAATTATCTTTTAGGATGTTGATCTCCTGTCCTCTGTGATAGTCCCGTTTCAAACTCTAAATCCTTGTGTCCATAATTAATGTATTGCCAACCCTCATCTCCCACTATTGAGTGTCCTGAATGTACTTTATGTTGTTACCTATACCACCTGGTTACTACAGGAGACTAAACAACTGGTACATGGTAACGTCTGTGCCAAAAACATTCTGGTGGCTCGCCGTGGTCTGGAGGAGGGCACCTTTCCCTTCGTCAAGCTGAGCGACCCAGGCATTGCCCTCAACGTGCTGTCCAGAGAAGGTTAGTTCCTACTTGAACAATAAAACAGTTAGTTCCTACCAGACCACTTCCATGTTGGGCAACACCCACTACATGATACATAGAATCTCTCTACAGTGAGTTATTTTGTCAACCCTCAATTTTAGTCTCTGGTGGTTTTTCTTGGTCTTCATTCTTTTAGATCAGATTGAGTCACAAGAAGCCCTGTGCAAACCACTTCCTGGTTGCTGTGCGGCCCACTTCCTGGTTGTCTTGCACTTGCCATCATATTGACACTTAGCAGGAAGGCTTTAGAGGTTATTTAGTTTGTGTTGTGAGACCATGTGATTCATGAACCTACTGAATGTAGTGGTATTATATAGCCTGGTCTGACTTAGACTGTCTCAATGCCCTACAGAGCGTGTCGAGCGAATCCCATGGATCGCCCCGGAGTGTGTGCCAAGCGGTGCCCCATTCAGCAGCGCTGCCGACCAGTGGAGCTTTGGAGCCACACTGCTGGAGATCTGCAACAATGGAGATTTGCCCATGAGTGGCAGCACGCTCACTGAGGTACCTACAGCCCTATTGTCACTGTCCTTCAATTCTCCTCCCTCTAATCATAACTCATTATCTGCCATCCTCTTACCATGCCTGTGATTCATACTGACCCCTGACCTCTCTCCTGCCAACAGAAAGAGCGTTTCTACGAGACGCGGAGTCGCCTCACCGAGCCCTCGTCGCAGGAACTGGCCAGCTTCATTAGCATGTGTTTGACCTACGAACCCCGGGAGAGGCCGTCCTTCCGCACTGTGCTTCGAGACCTCACTGAACTACAGATCAAGAGTATGTCCTCTCCTTTTATCATTTGAATCACAGTCTGTTTTTCTCCGTTTCCTCTTCTAGCATTTAGATTGACCACAGTTTCGTTATTGATTAGTGTTGCTTTAATGTTGCTCTCCTGATTTCTGATCAGATCCTGACATATCCCCCCTGGAGTCTCTCCCGGACGCTGACCCCAACGTTTTCCTCAAACGCTACTTGAAAAAGATCCGGGACTTAGGAGAGGTGAGTTAATTTCTCCGCAGGACAACATGACTCTTATAAACCCCTCTGTGCTCTTGATCTTCTGTTGTGCTTTGTGATCTACTGGCGTTATGTAAAACATTATTCCCTGGCCTCCCTCTAACTGAGAGAATTCTTTGTGCTCTCTCCCTTTGTCTCCAGGGTCACTTTGGGAAGGTGATTCTCTATGTGTATGACCCAGCCAACGACGGGACAGGGGACTATGTAGCAGTGAAGGCCCTGAAGCATGAGGGAGGCAGCCATCTCCGTGAAGGCTGGATGAAGGAGATTGAGATCCTCAAGTCTCTTTACCACAGCAACATAGTCAAGTACAAGGGCTGCTGCTCTGAGCTGGGTGAGTGGCATGTGATTCAGTCAAGCTCACCTGTCTGTCATCCACCTGCTGTATATGACTGGCAGTCTCATTTTCATACGATGCTTGTTTATTACATTTCTTGCTTGGCTCCTTCCTACAGGTGACATGTTCATGTGTGGGTGGTTTCCAGCATCTGTTCACATTTACATGTGTAGGGTAGCGTCTGTATGTATGAGTGACTGCTGTAAATGCCTGTTTCGTTGTCTCCACAGGAGGGCAGACTGTGCAGCTGATTATGGAGTTCCTTCCTCTGGGCAGCCTCAGAGAGTACCTAGCCAAACACCGCCTGGGCGTGGCTCACAGCCTCCTCTTTGCACAGCAGATCTGCCAGGTGAGATGAGCACTGCACTGGGGGGTAATATAAAGATATATGTAATCTAGATTCCTTCTAGGGTTCTGTTTAGTTCTGTAGCAGGTACACTGTTTAGGTTCAAGTTGAAGATTTGCTATCCAATATTGGAGTATTGTTTTATACAACAATAGATTAAAGTACTCTATTTTCTTCTCTAACTGCTACTCTTTCACCTTGGTCTCCCTCATCTCTCCTCCCGCTCTTTTGGCTTTTTTTCCTTTTTAAGGGGATGGATTACCTGCACTCGAAGCGATACATCCACCGGGACTTGGCTGCCCGGAACGTACTGGTGGAGAATGAGCATCTGGTGAAGATCGGGGACTTTGGCCTTACCAAATACATCCCAGAGGGAGATGTTTACTACCGTGTGCGTGAGAATGGAGACAGTCCTGTGTTCTGGTGAGTCCTGGAGCCATTGAACAATTACTTCCCTTCTGCGCTGCTAATTTAGAGTCCAGATGTGTGCTTTAAAAGGTATCTTACGGTAACCTTTGACTTTATTTTACAGGTATGCAATTGAGTGTCTGAAGGAGAGCAAATTTTCCTTCTCGTCAGACATTTGGTCCTTTGGCGTGACGCTCTATGAGGTCCTGACCCACTGTGAATATCGTCAGAGCCCTCCAGTGGTACGAAAAGACACCCTCTGTCTCCGTCTAAATCCGCATGATCCATTTATCCAAGGCCACCAACCCTTTACATAATTGTGATGCAGTCTGTGCGGTTTGCTGAGTGTATTAATTGTGACGTGTGCGTTTTGTATGTGTGTTTTTTTTAATAGAAGTTCTTTCAGATGATGGGTATAGTGAAGGGTCAGATGACTGTGATGGTGCTGATCAAGCTGCTGGAGAAACACAATAGGTTGCCCTGCCCCCGAGACTGTCCTAGCGAGGTAAAGCATACAGCTAAACACTCTCACACAGTCTTCATTATTTCTGTAAGCCAGATGCACCTAGGGAAACAAACCTGTCTTTGTTTTGAACAGGTCCGCATGTTGATGCAGCATTGTTGGGACTTTGACCCCGCGAGACGGCCATCTTTCAAATCCCTCATCGAGTCCATCGAAGCGATTCGCAAGACATACGAACGGCAACCCAATGTGCGGCTGGCCCAAATTAGCCAATGAGAACCTTACTTTTTCACAGGTCAGCTGGCCTTACTCCTGTATACCTCAACACTTTGCTACATAAGTCTACTCTAGAGTCTACACCACACCCTGCACCACAGTGCCCTCTGTCTGTTCTGAAGGAGTAGACTGCTCTTTGTATTAATAAATAGGAACTCAGGTTTTTAGTCATTCTCATCCATTCATTAATATAGAGTTGAGCCCTTAGTGATGGCACTTGTTTTATTTTGATGTGACAGATATTATTTTTTTAGGTGTGAAATTCCCTGAATGGCAGCTATAGTGCTGTCTCGGGTGGAGAACCGGGTCCATGTTCCATGACTGATCCAATAAAGTTCTACATTTTAGCCCGAGTTGGAGGATCCCATTCATATGAAATATTTACTATCCAGAAGAGGAGAGGAGCTGTCGTTCCACATGATTTGTCACTCATAATGTTCACATGATTAATATAACACTTCAATTGAGGCATGTATATTACCAACCGTTTCTCTTTATTTCTGTATTGGTGTAAATATAAAACATTTACTGATTTTATTGTATCATATCATGTTTTTCCCTATGTTTGTATGTATTAAATGTTTGAGTGGGCGAATGTTGAAAATGAAGCATTTGTATCCCTTGACGGTGTTTTAATAAATTTGACCAAAGCCCCAAAAAATCCAGGTTGTGAATTGTTAGTTCATCATTTGTAACACTTTAACCGAATGTAAATGATCAATTGTGTATTTATTTAAAAAAGGAGAGTTGAGTGCAAAGCACTTCTGTTTGCCAACTTGAGCAAACTTTCTACTCAGATGTGGTATGATAAACATGCTAAGGTCCAGTGTGCCTAGAGGCGAAAGCTAATTTGATTTTATGCCTAAATAATTTCCCTATTAGTTGAGCTTTTCCTAAATAAAATTAAATTTCCTGTCAATCAGGGACATACACAGCTGAATGTAATGCAAACACCTCAACTTCTATTGAATCAGAAATTATATAGTGATTTTATCAATATGTTCATACCGGTAATTCAATTCAATGTACTGGGTCATGTGGGTTTGTTGAATTTGTAGTGGGCGTAACTGGTTTTGATTTATGACAGGCAAGCTACATCTACCCGCCCCGCTCATGACGTGACGTGGTATAAAAAAATGCATCTTCTCGTCCAATTAGAAGCCGAGTTCCGCCCATGTGTGTATTGTTTAAACTGCTCAAATCTGACGGTGTTGTCAGTTTCAGAAAACTTTCAGGCGAAGGTGATGGCGGCCGCGGTGTCCGTTAGCGCAGCTGGCAGAGAAGAAAATCCAAATGCAGGGCCCAATTTCGCTAGCCGTCCACTTCACGAAAACTATGACCCCGCTGTCGAACACGAGAATTGGGTGTCCAGGGATCCCGAACTCGAGCCCAGTGATGGGGGTGCATCATCGGACAACGAGTGTCAGCGAAGGGTCGATGAAGAGTTGACGACGCTTAGCCCTGAAGAGATTGAGAGGCGCTTGGACAGAACTCGTCGAGAGTTTTACAATCGCCGGAAAATCATAATTAAAAACCTGCCATCCGATGTTAGCAATCAGGTACGTTTCCTAAACTTTTTTTAGTTTTCAGTAACGTTAAAAAGCTAACGCGGGTCAGTAATTTCGTCAGATCAAGCCCAGGATGCAGCTCGTTAATCTAGTAACGTTATGTAAAAGATAAATAACTACACCCGTGCCATGAAATTGACATCTACCTATAATACCAGTAATTTAATGGAGTTCGCTGACTTTTAGTGATGTCTTTTTATTCTAGTTATCTTATTTTAACGTTAGCTAGCACCGTAACAATGACTTGCGAACTAATCGTAGTTCCTAATTATGTCGCCAATAAACTTCTATTTGCGCTCTCAAAGTATTGCTACTTGGTAGGTGATGTTTGGTGGTTATTCACGGCCTGGCTGTAATTGCCCATTCCAGCATCACGCGTGGTTGATAGACAAGTTGAAAGTGCAGAATTAAAATCCTCGTGCGGAAAGGCAATGCTAATTGCTAACGTTAGCAAAACTTTTTGTTTTGTTTTGTTTTGACCAGTAATTGTCAGGCTATAGATTGACATACATTGTATGTGACTGGTTCAAAAGTCTGTCGTTAAATTATTTTCAGGTACTGTCCCTCATTGAAACAAACTTCATGGCCCTGGAACATTTTGTAAAAAAAAAAAGTTGGAACATGCTTGACTCGTGGGGAACTGTGGCCTGTGCGCGTTTCATTGTTTGCCTGGGTGCATATTGGGAGTTCGAGATGGGAACGTGAGTAGCAGTGACAAAGGGTTGAAGGTGTAGAGGCAACGTAGCCGCTTTCAGAAAATGCTAGACAACATTGCGATTCGTTTGTGGAACAGGCAAAGCATTGTGGAACAACATTTCTCCTAGCACAGTGAATAGGCAACTTTTTTACACCATTACCCGATAGCTGTGGATGACTTTGCTTTTGTTTCATATTGGCAAAGACACCTGCTGTAAACAATCATCCTAAATTGTTTTGATCAATACTTCTGAGCATGTAGGTACTACAGATGGTCTATACTCAAATATTGTTATGGAAAGCACTTGCTAATTGGACACTTAAACTGATAGCAACATGCTTCGACCCCCCCCCCAAAAAAGCCAAATGAATGGAAAAGCAGGTCAGTGAATAAAACTAGACTTATAGATGGAGCTACACAACAGATGGCTTTAGATTAGGGATGTTCACACCACATTAGTTTGTCATGTTTTCAAGTGATTGTAGTCTCTAACACTTAGTTGAAAGCAGAATTTATGCCTACAATACTACACCGTTGGTAGGGCATCTCTGGCCAAGGAAGGCGTTTAAAAATATTGTCTGGAGAGTTCTGTGGAAAACATTGTAGGGAAACACTGATTGTAGCTCACCATACTTTCCCCCTTTCAGGAGGTACATGAGCTGTTGCGCAGCTATGACTTGAAGTACTGCTTTGTGGACAAATACAAGGGAACCGGTAGGTAAAATAAGACTAATTGGATGCAGCAGGCTCTGACAGAGCTAGACAAACATATTTCTCAACACTCTTCCTATTTTGAGCAATGTAACCTTCCACATAGTTCTTCACAAAGTCTTAGCTCATATTCTCTCTTCTCCCCTCAGCTTTTGTCACACTGCTCCATGGGGAGCAGGCACAATGTGCTATCAAAGAGTTCCACCAGCACATGCTGCGGGAGCGGGAGATCTCTGTGCAGCTGCAGCCCACCGACGCGCTGCTCTGCATCGCCAACCTGCCCCATGCTTTCTCCCAGCAGCAGTTTGAGGAGCTGGTGAGACCCTTCGGCAACCTAGAGCGCTGCTTCCTGGTCCACAGCGCCTCCACTGGCCACTCCAAGGGCTACGGCTTCGTGGAGTACATGAAGAAGGACTCTGCGGCTAGGGCTAAGTCTGAGCTGCTGGGGAAGCAGCTGGGCTCCAGGATGCTGTACGTCCACTGGACTGAGGTGGGCTCCCTCACCTACCCCCTGCTGCACTCCAGGTGTCTCTGTGTGGACCGTCTGCCCCCCAGCCTGCTGACCGCCCAGGACCTCAGCAATGCCCTGGCCGACACGCACGCACCCATCTTCTGCCAGGTCGGTCACATGTGAACATGCGCGCAGGAACTCCAACGACCTCTCACACAAACTTGCACTGATATTTTCAGAGGATTTAATATGTGTATCTGGCTCTCATGAAGAGTATATATCTAGTAGCTTTTCTCAGTTCAATTTGTATCGGAGTGACTCCAGTATACTCTAGTAGCAAGCAGAACATACCTGCTTGTGCTTTTGGCACACCTTTATACTTTGTTAGTCATGAAAGCTGTTCCAACTGTTTCCCCCTAGGTTTTTTGTTGAAGCAGCGGTGGCAGAGTTAGTGTGTACATGGCTAATGGCACGGTATTAGAGGCCCTCTTTACTTTACTTAAACACCATTTTGTTTTAAATCTAAGTTCTTGCAGTTCTACACATTTTGTCGTTGTGCAGAGGAAATTAGCAGTTTTAGAGAATTGCTTGCAATTATACATTTTGCCATTGCTTATACCCTTTTCTTATGCTATCTGGGTGACTCAAACTTATAACAAAATCAACGGAGTGCCAATGCAATGACATTTTTAAATGTGACTGTCCCGGACTGTTTATATATTTTTTTATCTTTATTTAACCAGGCAAGTCAGTTAAGAACACATTCTTATTTTCAATGACGGCCTAGGAACAGTGGGTTAAATGCCTGTTCAGGGGCAGAACGACAGATTTGTACCTTGTCAGCTCGGGGGTTTGAACTCGCAACCTTCCGGTTCCTAGTCCAACGCTCTAACCACTAGGCTACTTTTGTTATTTCTTAAAGATCAGAGCTCCATTGTCTTGTCTACATACTTTATATCTGGTTGAAACTGACTGTTTGACCATTCTGAAATATTTTTTATTACGTTAATTACAATTTTTCAGGGGTGGCCATGATTTAAAAACAGTGGTGGACTGCTGCTAAGTGCATGTAGGGGAAACACTGCAACTGCTTTTGTTTACACTGAGCAAGTGTGTTTGAGGTAGCTGTGCTAAAAGGTTCAGATGGTTGTGTTATGTAACATGGGTCATCTATAGTGATGGCAGGGTCTTGGGCAGTTCACATAAAGGAGGTCGCTATAGGTGGGAGTATTTTTGTATGAATCTGGCTTTCGAGTCCTCACCTTTGACCTGCTTTTCCTGTGGCCACTTGTTTCTATAGCAATGAGCATTGCTGGTTTCTATAGCAATGAGCATTGCTGGTTTCTATGGAGATGACCATCTGACTCCCAGGTGGTGTCAGTCAGCAGGCCTCTGGCCCTACAGGCCTTTCTGGAATGAGACAGGGGTGTTCTTTTGGCACCATAAGCACACAGTCATTCATATACCATTAGAGCACGGTAGTTTGAGGTCTGGCAGAACACTGTTGTGCAATAGTGCGAGTGAGGCAATTTAACTATTGGGACAGGTTCACTCAGGAATATGAAGCTCATTTTTTTTTCATAGCTCACTTGGTCTTACATTGTTTATTGCCTTTTGTAGATCGACAAACTGGAAATAATTAATTGGTAATTGCTTTTAAACGTTGAGACTCAAGTTGTAGCTGTGGAAAACTGGAGAGAAGATTTGGGAACATGAAGTCCCAAGTGTTTTTCTCTACTTTATATTACAGAATGCCGCTGGGCATCATTAAGTTTAATCCCACCTACTGTCTCTAGTAGAGGTCGACCGATTAATCGGAACGGCCAATTAATTAGGGCCAATTTCAAGTGTTCATAACAATTGGAAATTTGTAATTTTGGATGATTTTGGCTTTTTTTAAACCTTTATTTAATCTTTTTAACTAGGCATGTCTGTTAAGAACACATTCTTGTTCAGGGGAAGAATGACAGATTTGTACCTTGTCAGCTCAGGGATTCAATCTTGCAACCTTACAGTTAACTAGTCCAACAGTGTGGGTCGCCTGTCTCGTTGCAAACTAATTTGCCAGAATTTTACGTAATTATGACAACATTGAAGGTTGTGCAATGTTAGATAAAATGCATAACGGTTCTGTATTTCACTGAAAGAATAAACGTTTTGTTTTCGAGATTGTTTCTGAATTCGACCACATTAATGACCTACGGCTCCTATTTCTGTGTTATCATTAAGTCTATGATTTGATAGAGCAGTCTGACTGAGTGATGGTAGGCAGCAGCGGACTCATCAGCATTAATTCAAACAGCACTTTCCTGTGTTTTGCCAGCAGCTCTGCTGTTTATGACTTCAAGCCTATCAACTCCCGAGATTAGGCTGATGTAACCGATGTGAAATGGCTAGCTAGTTAGCGGGCTGCGCGCTAATAGCGTTTTAAACGTCACTCGCTCTGGGACTTGGAGTAGTTGTTCCCCTTGCTCTGCATGGGTAACTTTGTTTCGAGGGTGGCTGTTGTCGATGTTTTCCTGGTTCGAGCCCAGGGAGGAGCGAGGAGAGGGACGGAAGCTATACTCTTACACTGGCAATATTAAAGTCTTTATAAGAACATCCAATAGTCAAAGGTATATGAAATACAAATGGTATAGAGAAATAGTTCTATAAAATACTAACTACAACCTAAAACCTCTTACCTTGGAATATTGAAGTCTCATGTTAAAGGAACCACCAACTTTCAGGCGACCCACACTGTTGCATATACCCTGACTCTGCGTGCAACAGGCTGTTAACCCACTGTTCCTAGGCTGACATTGAAAATAAGAATATGTTCTTAACAGACTTGCCTAGTTAAATAAAGGTTTAAAAAATATATATTCTCCTGTTCTGAGCAAGGAACGACGTTAGATTTCTTTCATGGCACATATTGCACTTTTACTGCTCCACGCTTTGTTTTTGCATTATTTAAACCAAATTGAACATGTTTCATTATTAATTTGTGGCTAAATTGATTTTATTGATGTATTATATTAAGTTAAAAAGTGTTAGTTCAGTATTGTTGTAATTGTCATTATTACAATTTTTTTTTTTTTTAATCGTCCGCTTAATCTGCATCTGCTTTTTGTGTCCTCCAATAATCTGTATCGGCGTTGAAAAATCATAATCGGTCGACCTCTAGTCTCTACCATTGTATCAAATACTCCTTTCTACTAATTGTGGTGTGGATGGTGTTTTTTAAAATGTCAAGCTGTTTAATATTACTGAATTATGTGTAAACATTTTTAAATGGCAAATGTAGTCATATGTTTTGGACTGATTGCATAAGGAATGCATATTTAACTTAATATTCCTTTTCAGTTGGCTCAGGGCCAGGATGACAGTTTCCGGCGGTTTGCCATGTTGGAGTTCTCCTCGGCAGAGATGGCTGAGCAGGTGCAGAGAGAGGCTGACGGCAGGGCGCTAGGTGGGACCCACATCCGCGTCTCCTTCTGTGCCCCTGGACCCCCGGGAAGGAGCATGCTGGCTGCCCTCATCGCTGCCCAGACCATGGTAAAGACTTATTGGTTGCAACACCAGACCATATGTTTGAACTATTACTCCCTTATGTTACTTTGGTAAAACAACTGTTCTGAATGGTTCTCCTCTTCTCTCTCCACAGGCCCTGAACCGAGGTAAAGGTCTCCTCCCTGAGCCCACAGCCATGCAGATCCTCACAGGCCTCAGTAACCCTGCCACCCTCAAGATGCTGCTCAACCCCCTCACCCAGGGCAGGAAACAAGGTGAGTAAGATCATGCCATTTCCTAAAGGAAGACGATGTATGGTATGAGTCTCTTACCCTGGTGTTAATGCTTTAAAGCAGGTGTGTCAAACTCATTCCATGGTGGACCTAGTGTCTGCTGGTTTTTTTTTCCCCCTTTCAAGTAAGACCTAGACAACCAGATGAGGTGAGTTCCTTACGAATTAGACCTTAATTCATCAATCAAGTACAAAGCAGGAGCCAAAACCCGTCAATTCTGTGGAATGAGTTTGACACGTGCTTTTAAGCTACAATAGTTATCTTTCTCGGCGACCTGACCAAATTCACATAGAAATGTGAGTTATAGCTCTGTTATTCTCATTGTAAGGAAGTCTAAGAAGTGGTAGATATTTTCTGTGCGCAATTTCTATGGATTTTGTGTTTATTTCTTTCTTTTGGTTTTGTACAACAGCTGAAAATATATTTCACATCAGTTAAGATCACACAATGATTCTTTACACTTGCTTGTTTTGTCACAAACTGAAATTAGGCAAACTGTTAAGACTTTTAGCAACAAGGATGCATATCGCACCCTTAAATGCGTGGTGAATGAATAGGTTGTCAGGTCTTACGGTCAAGTGGTCTCTCTGCAGGTCTTCTTGGTGCTGCTCCCACCATGCCGCTGCTGGCTAACCCCGCCCTCTCTGCTGCTCTGCTCCAGCTCCTCCTCCAGAACCAGGCTCAAGTTCAACAGGTACCCTGCATACCATGCCCTGCATACTAACCACTCTCCTCTAGCTCCTCTCCCCTCTCTTGTTGGTTCATTAGTCTCTCAACCACACTTCTCCTACTTTATTCTCTCCTCTACTATCAGCAAGCCTTATTGGGAAATCATCTTCTCTGGGCTCAGGTGCTGCACAATAAAGAGAATCGACTACTTCCCTGTGTGAGTGATCACTGAGCGTTTGTGTGTGGTAGATATAGGTTTGTCGTGAAGGGACTGCCCCCTAAACCAAAGCTGGTAAATGCTCTCCCTCGGGAAAGCGTTTCTTTCTGCTGTGTTCTTTTTGAGGTGGTTTTCTAGTAATATTAATATGCAACTGGTTTGTTTTTGAAGTGTTTTGCTGTGAATTCTGATTGACATAATTCTTTAATGTGACATTTTGGTTCAGTAAATATCTGGTATGTAGACTATTTTAGCATCTTGTGGGTCACTGAAGCGTGTGTTTAACTCGTGTCTCCTACAGGCAGGACTGATGGGGGACACCCTTCTGGCTGCTATGCCTCTCCAGCAGGGAGTCAATCTGCTGGGAGACCAGCCTCAAGGTTTGGCCTTCCATTCATCGCAATTCACAATTCTTTATTGGCATGTCTAAAGTCTATTTGTATTGCCTATACAACTCCCTAGTGTCCGTTTCTCTAGTTTGGCTTATTTATCACATAGAGCAATGCTCTACATTGATGCTGAGCATATGCATGCTATGCTAGCCCTGCTGCTCTGTTGCTGATTCCTTTGCAGGTTCTGTCCATGTGCCATGGATTTGGGCAGTACTTATTACATCTAGGTTATTTACTGTGGTGGTGTTGTATTGATTTTCAGTGTGATCTCAGGGTTCTCTACATTGCAGTGATGGGGTGTTATATTAATAAGTTTGTCTCGTGTCCCCAGGCGGTGTGGTTCCATCCCTGGGCCTCCAGTCAGACCCTATGGGTCCCTTAAACCCCCACTCTATGGGTCACCCCCTGGGCAGAGAGTCCCCTACCAGCTTCTCCCAGAACCCCTCCCCCACTCTCCAGGGCATGTCCATCTCCCACCTGGGTGGTGTGATGGGGGCAGAGGGGCCTACAGCACCTGGGGTATGATGATGATTGAAATGCTCTGTATACTTTGCTAATATTGTCCCTACTAGCAGGGATGCTCAATTCATTGTGCCTCATTACATAACATCAAGTCCCCAGATTAAAAACATTGTAAACATTTTTTTAAATTTCTTCTCCAATAGGTGTCCATACTAGGACACCCTCCCAATGATGGGAATCTTCCCCAGAACCCCTTCAATGTCCACAGCCTGTTCCCATCCCCAGGTGAGCTGCCCCTTCCAACTGTCTGCAGCCTGTGAAGTTTGGCTCCGATTCCTTCCCAGTATTGATCCGTAGGTTTTTTCTCCTTTTCCATTCCTGCCGTCCTTCACCCAGGCGCCAACTGCAGGCCCCACCCTTACAGGAAGAGACCAGCGCTAGGCAACTCCTCCAACCAGCGCACACAGAACAACCACTGCAACTACAGGCTGCGCTACCAGGAGTCCTACACCCCAGACTACCCCCCAATACACCAGGTAGGTCCCCCTTATCCTCTAACCTTTAATGTCCAGTCCTACTGCCTGGCTTATCTGATGTTTTGATAGAATGCCTGCTCATTGATGTTTATTTGATATCCGTGGACACTGCTGTCTTGGTTAAGGTCATTGTGGCAACTGGTGTTTTTTTTTTTTTTTTACCTCCCTGGCTGCCCATTCAGTGCATGGACTTTTTTCTAGTGTGACGGAACAGTGGGCCTGCTTATCAGCACCACTTCCTGTCTGGCCACCGTGTCCTCACAATGGTTTGAACCTAGGGTCCTCGCCTCGCAAACACGGGACTGCCCGCTTGACAACGTACTAGCCAGATGTGCCACCAAAAAGCTTGCAGCTGTGGAGTAAGAGTACGGTACGACCTTAACTTGGTTACATGAGCAGCAGGTTTAATGGTGTCTGGCTCCTCTCTTCCCAGGATCCTCTGGGCCGTCTGTACGAACAGCAGGAGGCTCTGGACACTGGAGCTCTGGCAGGGTTCGGGCAGCAGGTAAGACACTAAACCATCTCCACTATTCACATCCAGGCTTCAAGCTGTGTTACCTTTTGCCTTTTCAATTTCCACTCCACTTTGTCGTCTTTGACTTTTTAATATATACATGTATAACTGTACATGCAGCATAGAATAACATGATGAATGTCTCTAGTGGTTTGGTCACCCCGGCTACAGTGAGCAGGCCTCCTCCCGCTATAGTTACCCCCCCAGCCCGCCCTCATCTTCCTACTACAGCTCGGTGGCACCTGGCCCCGGCAGCCTCTCCTCCAGCCATCTCAACAAGGTAGGGTCACACAAACTTTCCCTTCCCAATGTAATCAACAGATCGAATGAGGGTTGAGTGTCTGCTCAAAATATAAAGGCTGCCCTCTGTTATTTAGACTTAGCGGCGAGGTCTTTACATCTGTTGGCTAGCCTAGCACCCATGTTGGGGACAATCTAAGTTATGAAACAGTAGGGCTGAAAATGTTAAGTGAAATTATTGGCTTAATCTGTGTGTCCTTGGTCCACTCAGACGAATGTGGACAACACATTATCTGATATGCTTGAAGCCGTACGTGGTTGCATAACCACAGTAGCCATGCTGGCGGAACGATGACAAACTCAATGGCGGAGGAGTGTCTTGCAGAATCCTTCGAAGTCCCACGCGGCTGTTCGATATTGCATCTTTCTGTTTGAGTGGACTGTGTAGAAGCTGAAGGGATCAATTGGGCTTTACTGTACCTGGTTGTTCCTCTTAGTTTTGCGCACAGACTCAAGCCGCCCGTCTTTACTGAAGATCAAAACGTACATTGTGCCTTTTTTTTAGATGAGACCAATGCATTGTGGTGCTGTTTTTATCCCTGAACACTGTTTGTCTGTTCAGGCTGTGGGCATGCCTCCTGTGAGCCACTCGAACATGTACCCATCTGGTCTGGGGATGAAGGTCAGTGTGCCTCTTTGTCATTGTCGGTTGGTCTGCCATTTCCTGTTCTGTCTCCATTTTTCACCATGACATTTACAGTGGTTATGTCTCTGCCCCCTCTAGACTCCCATTGGTGGTCACAAGCGTCTGATTCCGTCTCCAGAGCCCAGCCCAGAAGGGGGCTACGTGGGACAACACTCCCAGGGCCTTGGGGGCCACTATGCTGACTCCTACCTGAAACGCAAGCGTATCTTCTAATGGAAACCAATCAGCGCTTCTTGTACGAGATGCCAGTTAACAGCCAGGAGATGCCTCCAATCAGCTTTTAGGTTTGGGCTTGGCGGTCCAGTGGTCTCTCACTTGTGTTCCTGCCAGCGACCCCCTGGAGCGCGCTGGGGTTGCAGCCTGTCGCTAATCGGGACATAACAATGCGTGCCAGTGTATGGGAGTTTTGAAGTTTTTTTTGTAAATATATGATTTCAGTGCTTGTAAATGAAGTTTTATCCTTTTATGTCTTATTTTTTTTCTATCAGGAAATCCCTTTGTTTACTGGGAGTTACCTTGTGCTGTAAGAAAAGACTTAACATCTGATTTCAGGTCTTTTTTTTCCTTCTGCGTATTCCCTTCATTGATTGGCTAAGCACTTTTTATTTTAATTTTTATATTGTATTAGTTTTTTTCTTCCTGTTGTGATGGTGTCAACGGGTTTCTATTTTAAAAAGTGTTGCCTCCCGATATTTTTGTATATAGTTCATTAGTTTGTTTGATGGGATGTTTTAATTTTTTCCCCGCGCCTTCCTCCTACAGGGATTATGTCTGGACAGGATTCAGGCCTTGATTCGCGTAGATCTGTGTAGCAGTACTGCCTTTCTGTCTTTTGTCCTTTGGAAAAACTGTCCCCTTACACAACTAGTCTGGAATATGCTGTTTTCAACCCTTCACTCTTCTACCCCTCTGTCTCATTTGGGAGCCTGTTCTCTGCACTGAATGTTTTGTTGTTGCACTTGGAGGACACGGGCAGATCACAATTCTCCAGGTTTGTTGAATTTCTACGGTTCTCACTCGTTCTCCCCCCCCATTCTGTTCTCTGCAGAATCTTGTATATTCTGTGTTGACGTGAGCTCTTTGTCGGCTGAGTATTTGCATCTCAACCACCATGGCACCTGATTTGCTCTTGTTCGTTCGGAGGGGATGGTAGCTGTGCCTTATCCAGACTTTAATATCTACAGATTATGACAGTAAGCCGAGACATCTGTGGCCTCTGTCCACCCAGAGCCTAAACATTAATTAACTGTACTATCATTTATTAATGAGCCATGGCTAGGTTGGCTCCCCTGTGGCTGTCCCTCCCCTGTAGACCAGCAGTGGGCGCTGTTGATCCTCAGGCTATACTGAAATTAAATCAAGCTTGACAGTTTCACACTGATGGCTGACAAACTGAAACGTGGTAGAATTTCCATCCAGTTTTCCAGTCCAGGAGAAGTTGACTTCCAATCTGAAGTGTTAATACGATGGGAGTGTCCAATGACTCTTAACAGGTGTTTACTAGGTCGGCCTTGGAAGGTTTGCATGGAAATTAAGCTTATGATTGGTGGTCAGTGATTGAGTTCTTAGTCTGTGAAGAATAATCTGGTTGACATTTTGATTGTGATCACCATTACCTCTTGACTTCTGATGGGAACTGCAATTACACTTGAGCCTTAACAGTACCCCTCTGTCATCTAATCTTCCCCTCTGTGGGCTTTCTGACGACATCCCTTTGTTTTTGCCGTGTACATACTTTAAAGCTTGATCATTTCCTCTGAGTCCTAAACTCTTGTTTTCTCAATCATATCTTTGGCCTCTGGTCTGTTTTAAGATTGAAACTGCTGCTCAATATTTTGTGTTTTTTTTTTAGTGACCATTACCAAGTGCAGCCACCTGTCTGGTGGTAGATTTCCCCATGTTTTGTATAGACCAACAGGTGCTGCTCGATGATATGAATCAAGATTGCTTTTGTTTTTCCTCATACATGCTGTCTGTCATCTGTACTGCCATATGTGTCTGTTTTGGCGCAAGTAAATGTTATTTAATTAAACTTTTTGTCGTCAGTTAATTTCCATGGTCAATAGGCTGGCTGTTAGACAGCACTTGTGTTACGTTTTTATGCTCAGTTAACTCAGGAAAACACTGACTTGCAAAGTTTGGTTGACAAGCGTTGCCATGGATGCAGCCACCACACCTGAGCCCCCCCCTACTTCTCAAGTGAGGAACACAAGTCAAACTTGTAAATAAATGCTTGTTACCCCTATGGCTCTAGTCCCTGTTTTGGTTATGTTATAAATAACATTACCTCCATAATCCTTAACTGTCAAATGAATACATATTAGAGTCCTGAACGCTACTGGGTTATAATAACAGTCTTAAAGCAACCCCATAATTCCAAATACCAGATGGTTGGCATGCAGACATGCACTCATTTTTGCTTGTAGGTCTACCCTATGCACAAGGACTGCTTTTCAATCTTTCATAAACCACTAATTCTGCTATTCATCAACTGATGTTTTCATTGACTACCTTGAAATCACTGAGGTAAATCAATGATCCAATAGATGGCTTCAGAATACAGATACAAACTGACCAAGTATGGCTTCTGTCATGACTTCTGTGTAGGATGGCTGTGAGGATAGTTATGTTCTTGTTTCTGGGTCTGTTGTGCAGTTGGGCCACAGAGAATCTCTCCGACATGCACATTACAGTCCTGGAGTTGCAGACACTCAGATGTTAGTCCTCTTTACTCTGTGAATGTGACTCTGGAAAATCACACTGGTTGACGCAGCCTGACTCCCAAAGCCTCCCAAAACCATGGCTGTGTTTGTCAACTCCAAAGGTTAAGATTTAAATAGGACTTATCAATAAACACAAAACCAGTGAGATTTGTGGTGAGGATAAATGTCAATATGAAATGGAGAGAAATCCCAATGGAGAACCTGACATGTGTGGAAATGTTAACTCTTAGTTTTGCCCAGTTCTCCCTCTGACTAGTCTGGGTAATAGGAGGGGGAGTTATGACTGGTGTTTAGGGTACATTGTATTGTGGACATGGTTGTCCAGTTGGGTGAAAATGTTTTGACATGGAAGTACCACTACCTGAGCTTGTCCAATAAAATTGTTTTACTGCTTCTTTGTCTTACAGCAGAAAAGGCTCTGATGAGGTTAAGGGCATCAGCACTGGGATACTTGTGAAAACCGTTGGGTTAGGGGTACACCGTTGGGTTGGGGCACACCGTTGGGTTAGGGGCACACCGTTGGGTTAGGGGCACACCGTTGGGTTGGGGCACACCGTTGGGTTAGGGGCACACCGTTGGGTTAGGGGTACACCGTTGGGTTAGGGGCACACTGTTGGGTTGGGGCACACCGTTGGGTTAGGGGCACACCGTTGGGTTAGGGGCACACCGTTGGGTTAGGGGTACACCGTTGGGTTAGGGGCACACCGTTGGGTTAGGGGCACACCGTTGGGTTAGGGGTACACCGTTGGGTTAGGGGCACACTGTTGGGTTGGGGCACACCGTTGGGTTAGGGCACACTGTGGTCTTAGCAAACCGTTGGGTTAGGGCACACTGTGGCCTTAGGGCAAACCTTTGGGTTAGGGTAGGTTAGGGTCTCTCTACTGGCTTCCAGTTGAAGCTCGCATCCGCTACAAGACCATGGTGCTTGCCTACGGAGCTGTGAGGGGAACGGCACCTCAGTACCTCCAGGCTCTGATCAGGCCCTACACCCAAATAAGGGCACTGCGTTCATCCACCTCTGGCCTGCTCGCCTCCCTACCACTGAGGAAGTACAGTTCCCGTTCAGCCCAGTCAAAACTGTTCGCTGCTCTGGCTCCCCAATGGCGGAACAAACTCCCTCACGACGCCAGGACAGCGGAGTCAATCACCACCTTCCGGAGACACCTGAAACCCCACCTCTTTAAGGAATACCTAGGATAAGATAAAGTAATCCTTCTCACCCCCCCCCTTAAAATATTTAGATGCACTATTGTAAAGTGGTTGTTCCACTGGATGTCATAAGGTGAATGCACCAATTTGTAAGTCGCTCTGGATAAGAGCGTCTGCTAAATGACTTAAATGTAATGTAAATGGGTACACCGTGGTCTTAGGGCAAACCGTTGGGTTAGAGGACACCGTGGCCTTAGGGCACACTGTTGGGATAGGGCACACCGTGGCCTAACGTTTTACTGATGGTGCCCTTCACCCCCTCAGCTCCTCTACTGTACGAAACAAGGGGGACTGAAGAGGCCGGTCCTCTATCCTGTAATCAGGCTACAAGGTGACTTTGGTTGGCTGTTACTGTCTCCTGGTCACAACCGCTAGAAGCAGCAGTGTTATTGACTGGGGCACTGAGGTGAAACAAATTAGATGCCATGTAGAGGAAATGTTTGTGATTTTACAGTTAGGCAGCGAACGTTGGCTGAACACCATTCTCATATGGTTTAAATGGAACGTTCATATCAATTTTATGACAAAGGAAACAAATGTTACCATAGAAATGGAACGTTGCTCAGATGGTTGCGTCATTTCAGCATATTGGAAACGATAAATCTGCACACCTCCATTTTGTGTATTTGTTGATACTTTTAGTGCCCCTAATCTCTCTTGTGGTGCCTGCTGTCTGTAACCAGAGCGCTCTGGGGGAACCACCAAACGCGGCTCAGTGGACGGTGTGTCAGACACATTTAGATTTCTGCCTTCCATGTTTCCACCCACGCAGTCACCCTGCACGCAGAAGGCTGCGGAAACCTGTGATTTTCCAAAATACAGGAGGGAGGGAGATAAAAAAGGTGCAGAGGACTGCAGTTTAAATATCAGCAGCAGAGAAAACAATGTTTTCCCTGTGCTACACTTAGACATGAAGTGTGCCTATTCTGCAGGATCAATTATGTTTATAATCAGTATAGTGAAATCACATTTGAACACTCAATCAACCAGAGACTTTTAAGGGGTTTACAAATCACCCCATTAAAATAATTTTCAGATACAGGAGCTGTTATTAGCATGAATACCTTTCGAACCCCCCCTTTCCACTACATGGCTTGCATTGCTGACTGTATAAAAGCTTTGGTAGGTGATGCGAAAAATGTAAGGCTGCCTGCAATGTTTTATTAATCAGGAATCTCTATGTGGTGGTCAATGGGTCCAGCCCCTCTGGTTCCAAAGTTAAAATAAAAATCAATTGCTCTACCATGTACTCTCCATTTTAGTGGTGCCACACCCGTGGTGTCCAATGCCCATGTTCCATACAGAAGCAGTATCAGCATCACTACTAATTGTGTTTGAAACAGAAGCCATGGCAGTGGATGGGGAGATGGGAGGGCGGCAGTGAGGATATTGGACAGCCTTGCGGAAGGGTCAGCAACTGGATCCTGCTCTCAGATATCCTCTCCAGCCCCTCAGCCTCATCAATATGGTCTTAAGAAGCTCTTAAATCTACTTATCTGGCTTTTAAAGTCATCGATGTTGCTCAGCTAGTCCCCAAAGTAAACCACAGTCTCCTCAAGGTCTCCAATTCCTAATACTTTAGATCATGTCATCTCTCTCTCTTTCCCACCTCGGCCCTGGAACAAACACACACAGAGAGACACTGCAGTGCAGGTTCAAATGGAGTTTAAAGGAGGATGATGCAGGTCGGTAACGGGCTCATAGCCAATATGAACACGCTGCTTCCCCATCACTGCAGCGCTGCAGAAAAAGATGTAGACAGGTTATTTCTAGGTTGGTGTCAAACCACGTCATACAAAATACATCAGATACCTCGCTGGAGGGAAATACATCTATTACATTCTTATGCACGGCTGCATTCACATGGTGGCTGTTCTCTGACACCATAGGCATATGAGCATGTATGGACTACCTTCCACTACCCATTGTCCTACAGTACAAATGATCAACCACGTATTTACTGATACACCCACACACACAAAGTGAGTGGCCAGGCCAGATTATTATTCACTGTCAGAAAAGTGGTGTGGATTAATGTTTCATGGGCCTCCCTAAGTGGAACTCCAATTCCCAGAATTCTCTGGTGCTCACACTATACTATGTTACACTATACACAGCTTGGAACAGAGGCCAGACAGACACAGGGCTTTCTTGGCATGATATAAATAGAGGAGTGTTTCATGTGTTGGTGATGCATCAAAGAGCGAGAGCACTCCTTTTCCGGAATCATCTTAATATCAATATTCCAAAACATCAAATACCCAGCAGGCACTGGTTTATGTTGGGCTCTCTTTCTCTCTCTCTCTCTCTCTCTCTCTCTCTCTCTCTCTCGCTCTCTCTCTTTCTCTCTCTCTTTCTCTCTCTCTTTCTCTCTCTCTTTCTCTCTCTCGCTCTCGCTCTTCTCTCTCTCTCTCTTCTCTCTCTCTCTTCTCTCTCTCTCTCTCTCTCTCTCTCTCTCTCTCTTATCTCTTTCTCTCTTTCTCTCTTTCTCTCTTTCTCTCTTTCTCTTCTCTCTTTCTCTCTCTTCTCTCTCTCTCTCTCTCTCTCTCTCTCTCTCTCTCTCTCTCTCTCTCTCTCTCTCTCTCTCTCTCTCTCTCTCTCTCTCTCTCTCTCTCTCTCTCTCTCTCTCTCTCACACAGACAGACACGCATGCACTATATTCAGAGGACTAATGTGAGATTTCTACAGGGGGATAAATGTGAATAATCTCCATGTTATTTCGCCAGCAGCATGTAATAAAGTTTATGAAAGTTCAGCCAGTAAGACTGGTCTGAATGGATCGTCACTTTTCATGAATCTAGTAAACTCATATAGTTCACATTGCTTCCTATCTCACTTACCAGCAGGTATTTATAATGTATTGTCTATAACGATACCTCATTAACACATTCTGTATTTACATGGTAGCTTTAATAAAGATACCTCATCAGCGTAACAGGTATTTATATGGTAATGATTATAACATTACCTCATCAGCATAGCAGGTATCTGATTATAACATTACCTCATCAGCATAGCAGGTATCTATGGTCGTGTTCATAATGTCCCCTCATCAGCATAGCAGGTATCTGATTATAACATTACCTCATCAGCATAGCAGGTATCTATGGTAGTGTTCATAATGTCACCTCACCAGCATAGCAGGTATCTATGGTAGTGTTCATAATGTCACCTCACCAGCATAGCAGGTATCTATGGTAGTGTTCATAATGTCCCCTCATCAGCATAGCAGGTATCTGATTATAACATTACCTCATCAGCATAGCAGGTATCTATGGTAGTGTTCATAATATCCCCACATCAGCATAGCAGGTATCTGATTATAACATTACCTCATCAGCATAGCAGGTATCTATGGTAGTGTTCATAATGTCACCTCACCAGCATAGCAGGTATCTGATTATAACATTACCTCATCAGCATAGCAGGTATCTGATTATAACATTACCTCATCAGCATAGCAGGTATCTATGGTAGTGTTCATAATGTCCCCTCATCAGCATAGCAGGTATCTGATTATAACATTACCTCATCAGCATAACAGGTATCTATGGTAGTGTTCATAATGTCACCTCATCAGCGTAGCAGGTATCTATTATAATGTTCATAATGCCCCCTCATCAGCATAGCAGGTATCTATGGTATGTTCATAATGCCACCTCATCAGCATAGCAGGTATCTATGGTAGTGTTCATAATGTCACCTCATCAGCATAGCAGGTATCTATGGTAGTGTTCATAATGTCACCTCATCAGCATAGCAGGTATCTATGGTAGTGTTCATAATGTCACCTCATCAGCATAGCAGGTATCTATGGTAGTGTTCATAATGTCACCTCATCAGCATAGCAGGTATCTATGGTAGTGTTCATAATGTCACCTCATCAGCATAGCAGGTATCTAAGGTAGTGTTCATAATGTCACCTCATCAGCATAGCAGGTATCTATGGTAGTGTTCATAATGCCCCCGCATCAGCATAGCAGGTATCTATGGTAGTGTTCATAATGTCACCTCATCAGCATAGCAGGTATCAATGGTAGTGTTCATAATGTCACCTCATCAGCATAGCAGGTATCTATGGTAGTGTTCATAATGTCACCTCATCAGCATAGCAGGTATCTATGGTAGTGTTCATTTTTTATTTATTTATTTATTTTTATTTCACCTTTATTTAACCAGGTAGGCTAGTTGAGAACAAGTTCTCATTTGCACCTCATCTGCATAGATAAATCTATGGCAGTGTTCAACAGACAACATCAGCACAGAGTTATCTATGGTAGTGTTCAACAATTTATTTTATTTTATTTTATTTCACCTTTATTTAACCAGGTAGGCTAGTTGAGAACAAGTTCTCATTTGCAACTGCGACCTGGCCAAGATAAAGCATAGCAGTGTGAACAGACAACACAGAGTTACACATGGAATAAACAATTAACAAGTCAATAACACAGTAGAAAAAATGGGCAGTCTATATACAATGTGTGCAAAAGGCATGAGGAGGTAGGCGAATAATACAATTTTGCAGATTAACACTGGAGTGATAAATGATCAGATGGTCATGTACAGGTAGAGATATTGGTGTGCAAAAGAGCAGAAAAATAAATAAATAAAAACAGTATAAAAACAGTATGGGAATGAGGTAGGTGAAAATGGGTGGGCTATTTTCCTATAGACTATGTACAGCTGCAGCGATCGGTTAGCTGCTCGGATAGCTGATGTTGGAAGTTGGTGAGGGAGATAAAAGTCTCCAACTTCAGCGATTTTTGCAATTCGTTCCAGTCACAGGCAGCAGAGTACTGGAACGAAAGGCGGCCAAATGATGTGTTGGCTTTAGGGATGATCAGTGAGATACACCTGCTGGAGCGCGTGCTACGGATGGGTGTTGCCATCGTGACCAGTGAACTGAGATAAGGCGGAGCTTTACCTAGCATGGACTTGTAGATGACCTGGAGCCAGTGGGTCTGGCGACTAATATGTAGTGAGGGCCAGCCGACTAGAGCATACAAGTCGCAGTGGTGGGTGGTATAAGGTGCTTTAGTGACAAAACGGATGGCACTGTGATAGACTGCATCCAGTTTGCTGAGTAGAGTGTTGGAAGCCATTTTGTAGATGACATCGCCGAAGTCGAGGATCGGTAGGATAGTCAGTTTTACTAGGGTAAGCTTGGCAGCGTGAGTGAAGGAGGCTTTGTTGCAGAATAGAAAGCCGACTCTTGATTTGATTTTCGATTGGAGATGTTTGATGTGGGTCTGGAAGGAGAGTTTGCAGTCTAGCCAGACACCTAGGTACTTATAGATGTCCACATATTCAAGGTCGGAACCATCCAGGGTGGTGATGCTAGTCGGGCATGCGGGTGCAGGCAGCGATCGGTTGAAAAGCATGCATTTGGTTTTACTCGCGTTTAAGAGCAGTTGGAGGCCACGGAAGGAGTGCTGTATGGCACAGGTATCTAAGGTAGTGTTCATAATGTCACCTCATCAGCATAGCAGGTATCTATGGTAGTGTTCATAATGTCACCTCATCAGCATAGCAGGTATCTATCGTAGTGTTCATAATGTCACCTCATCAGCATAGCAGGTACAGCAGGTACAGTATTAACGGAGTAAATACACGGAGTACACACAACATTAAGAACACGTGCTCTTCTCAGGTGAATCCAGGTGAAAGTTATGATCCCTTATTGATGTCCCTTATTGAATCCACTTCAATCAATATAGATGAAGGGGAGGAGACATGTTAAAGGAGGATTTTTAAGCCTTCGGACAATGAGACATGGATTGTGTGTGTGCCATTCAGAGGGTGAACGGGCAAGACAAAAGATTGAAATGCTTTTGAACGGGATATGGTAGTAGATGCCAGGAGCACCAGTTTGTGTGAAGAGCTGGTCCCGTGTGGCTCAGTTGGTAGAGAATGTCACTTGCAACGCTAGGGTTGTGGGTTCAAGTTCCATGGGGGATAAGAATGAAAAATGTGTTCGCTCACTACTATAATTCACTCTGGATAAGAGTGTCTGCTAAATGACTCAAATGTAACAGCAACACTGCTGGGTTTTTCATGCTCAACAGTTTCCTGTGTGTATCAAGAATGGTCCAGCAAACTTGACACAACGGTGGGAAGCGTTGGAGTCAATATGGGCTCACGTACCTGTAGAGTTCTTTTGACGCTGTGTAGATTCCTTGTCCTGTGCTTACAGGGCTCAGGTATCTTGGTTATGATTTGGAGAATGCATTTAGACTTATAAAATGTGAATATACATGGTTCCATTATTTTTGTGTTAAAGGCCCAATGCAGCTGTTTTTTTTTTATCTCAGTCAGTGCCGATTTTAGCATGTAAATCTTGGTGGGGTATACACCCCCACATTTTGTAGATGCATGCCAGCAAAGCCACGACACAACACAACACTAAACAATACATTAATTGCACTATAATGGTAACAAGCGGTGCCCACAAACTGTTAGGGCCTACATAAATTTAGTCCAACAGCAGAGCTTTCTTTCCAACACAATGGAGTGAATGCTTACCACCGCTACACCTGGCTGTCAGCCAGCGAAACAATTAATTCAGCCTCGTTTACTGCCTTAAAAAAAACATAGCTGATATGACTGACTTGCTTAAACAAATGTGGTTTCTACTAACAGTTGAAGGAACGATGAGCAGATAAGAGGCATTTCGTTTAAGACATTAACGAGCGACCTAAAACGGACGTGGCGGTCTAAGGCACTGCATCTCAGTGCCAGAGGCGTCACTACAGACACCCTGGTTCGAATCCAGGCTATATCACAACAGGCAGTGATTAGGAGTCCCATAGGGCGGTGCACAATTGGCCCAGCTTCGTCTGGGTTTGGCCGGTGTAGGCCGTCATTGTAAATAAGAATTTGTTCTTAACTGACTTGCCTAGTTAAATAAAATAAAGACAAAATATATAGAACTATGTATTCAGCACGTTTGAAATGTGCAGAAAAAATGGGCTGCTCTTAAAGTATTTTCCCTGTTCACCAAGTCAGAACCATAGGATAAATAAAGGGGGCAAAGAAGAAGACCATGAAAGCTCTTACAATATTAGATGAGGACATTTCTCAAAAACAGGTTGTAGGCTACATGTGCACCACTGAGTCAGAACAGTTAGATGAAATTAAGACGTGAAAATAGATCAAATTATTAGGGTGATGCACATGGGCAACTAACAGCTTATTACACAACATACACTTCGTATTACTTTCTTAGTTACAGTATACATATCTCCCTGGCATATTACATCATTTATGCAGCAGCATATAAGACATTTTTGGACTCACGTTGTGGTGACGTGCTCACTTAAACAGGAAAGTGGCGCAGCGGTCCTTCTTGGGTAAATTTTGGCATCAAAGAAAGAGATAAATGGACAATTCCGGGTTGGATGACCGTTCAAAACGTATTTTCTCAGTCTGAGCTTGTTTATTTCCGACTTCCCAGTTGCAATGCTTGCGGTTAGCCACGGGCACCGATTCCTTTCAAACCACTCATTGTTGAATTTGCGATTTCCAACTTGTTGCGTAATCTTTATGTCCAATGGCCGATGAGCACGATACATTTGATCTATAATTTATCTTCATTATTTCTCTTCATATGACAAGGATTAAAAAGGATTTGCAAGTAGATTGTCAACTTGATTCATGATGATGACTGCTAGCTAAGATCTTGGAAGTAAGATGTTGACAACAATCAAAGCTACTGTATATATAACATGATTCGATGAAATGTTATCTGTGGCCAATGAGCTTGAGCCTTCTTGGAAGGCACTACTAATGTAACTATGTGGCAGGATGCAGAGGGCTAGAATTTTCGTTGTCTACCCTTACTAAGGACTGGTGACTTAGTTTCCCCATGAGTGACAGGACACTGATCACAGCACAGCACAACACAACACTCCTATTTTCTGCTGACCCGCCCCACCACCACAGAAAGCACTGAGCTCGGCTGAAACACCTGCATTTTGGAGCTGCCTTACTCAAGAAAACAAAACAGAGACCATGTTTGTATGCGGATTTATTCACTCAATTATATATTTATATTTTTTACATAGTTTGAAAACTGATATGTGACTCGTATTAATGCCAAAATAACATGCAAAACAGGCAAGCTCCCCCCCAAAAAAGATGTCCCACCTGCCCTGAATGACGGGCACTGATCTCAATATGAAATCATTTCTGGGTAACAATTAAGTTCCTTACTGTAAAAAAAGAGACAAAAAATAAATGAAAATAGCTTCTTAGCAAAGAACAATTTCTCAAGCAAGAATGTTGCTAGGACTGTCTGGGAGTGGTCTGAGTGAGGGGCCTGATTGGACGAGCCTAAGGGGAGGGATATGTAACCTGAAAGGTTTGAAACTCTATTTGTTATTGATCTATTAACGTATACTGCAGGCCAAAACTCAACAAAACAGGCTGACATTTCAGGTGTTCTTTTCAAACAGCTCTTACACTAAACTGCATTTTCATCATTTTCACAATTTCACAGTACTATTCCAACCTCACAGTGTGGAAATACACTATATATGCAAAGGTATGTGGACACCCCTTCAAATTAGTGGATTCGACTATTTCAGCCACACCCGTTGCTGACAGGTGTATAAATTAGAGCACAGAGCCATAAAATCTCAATAGACAAACATTGGCAGTAGATTGGCCCGTGCTGAAGAGCTCAGTGACTTTCAACGTGGCACCATCATAGGATGCCACCTTTCCAACAAAACCCTGCTAGAGCCAAAATGTTGGACTAATTGCACTTAGCACTTGCACTATGAAACTGCACTTACTCTGCCTATTTGTTTGTAAATATCCTTTGCTACTTATTTTCATTTTTAGATATGATATGTTTTATGACTGCTGCAAGATGAATTTCATCTGAGGACATTAAAAGTTTTCTGAACCTGAATCTGTAAGTGCTGTTATTGTGTAGTGGAAATGTCTAGGAGCAGCAACGGCTCAGCCGCAAAGTGGTAGGCCACAGAAGCTCACAGAATGGGACCGGCGAGTGCTGAAGTTCATCAAATCGTCTGTCTTCAGTTGCAACAGTCACTATCAAGTTCCAAACTGCATCTAGAAGCAATGTCAGCACAATAACTGATTGTCGGGAGCTTCATGAATTGGGTTTCCATGGCCGTGCAGCCGCACACAAGCCTAAGATCGCCATGCGCGATGCCAAGCATTGGCTGGAGTGGTGTAAAGCTCACAGCCATTGAACTATGGAGCAGTGGAAATGTATTCTCTGGAGTGATGAATCACGCTTCACCATCTGGCAGTCCGACTGTCATGTTCTGTCCATCGTTCGTATGTGTTTTCCTTGTTTTAGTGTTGGTCAGGACGTGAGCTGGGTGGGCATTCTATGTTGTATATCTGGTTTGTCTATTTCTATGTTTGGCCTGATATGGTTCTCAATCAGAGGCAGGTGTTAGTCATTGTCTCTGATTGGGAACCATATTTAGGTAGCCTGTTTTGTGTTGGGTTTTGTGGGTGATTGTTCCTGTCTCTGTGTTTGCACCAGATAGGACTGTTTAGGTTTTCACTTTTCTTGTTTTATATAGTCTGTTCATGTATAGTCGTCTTTATTAAAAACATGAATAACCACCACGCTGCATTTTAGTCCGCCTCTCTTTCACCAGAAGAAAACCCTTACAGAATCACCCACCACAAACGGACCAAGCAGCATGTCAACAGGCAGGAGCCACAGGAGAAGCAACAAAGACAGCAACAGCGGCGCAATGAGGATTGGACATGGGACGATATATTGGATGGCAAGGGTTGCTACACATGGGAGGAGATCCTGGCGGGAAGGGATCGCCTTCCATGGGAACAGGTGGAGGCAGCGAGGAGAGCAGAGGCAGCCGGAGAGAGGAGCCAGCGATATGAGGGAACACGGTTGGCAAGGAAGCCCGAGAGTCAGCCCCAAAAATGTATTGTGGGGGAGGCTCACAGGGAGTAGGGCTACGTCAGGTAGGAGACCTGCGCAATCTCCCTGTGCTTACCGGGGGGCTAGAGAGACCGGGCAGGTACCGTGTTATGCAGTGGTGCGCACGGTGTCCCCAGTGCGGGTGCATAGCCCGGTGCGGTATATTCCAGCTCCTTGCATCGGCCGGGCTAGAGTGGGCATCGAGCCAGATAAGGTTGGGCAGGCTCGGTGCTCAAGAGCTCCAGTGCGCCTGCACGGTCCGGTCTATCCAGTACCACCTCCACACCCCAGCCCTCCGGTAGCAGCTCCCCGTACCAGGCTTCCTGTGCGTGTCCTCGGTCTAGTACCACCAGTACCAGCACCACACATCAGGCCTACAGTGCGCCTCGCCTCTCCAGCGCTGTCGGAGCCTTTCTCCTCTCCTGCGCTGTTGGGGTCTCCTGCCTGTTCAGCGCAGCCAGAGCTGCCAGCCTGCATGGAGCAGCCAGAGCTGCCAGCCTGCATGGAGCAGCCAGAGCTGTCAGTCTGCATGAAGCAGCCAGAGCTGTCAGTCTGCAAGGAGCTGCCAGTCTGCAAGGAGCTGCCAGTCTGCACGGAACTGCCAGTCTGCAAGGAGCTGCCAGTCTGCAAGGAGCTGCCAGTCTGCACGGAGCTGCCAGTCTGCACGGAGCTGTCAGTCTGCAAGCAGCTGTCAGTCTGCAAGGAGCTGTCAGTCTGCATGGAGCAGCCAGAGCTGTCAGTCTGCAAGGAGCAGCCAGTCTGCAAGGAGCTGCCAGTCTGCAAGGAGCTGCCAGTCTGCAAGGAGCTGCTAGTCTGCAAGGAGCTGCCAGTCTGTAAGGAGCTGTCAGTCTGCAAGGAGCTGCCAGTCTGCACGGAGCCGCCAGAGCTGTCAGCCTACATGGAGCAGCCAGAGCCGCCAGTCAGCGTGGCGCAGCCAGAGCCGCCAGTCAGCATGGAGCAGCCAGATCTTTCAGTCTGCCAGGATCCGCCAGTCAGCCAGACTCTTCTAGATCTGCGAGTCTGCCAAACTCTTCCAGATCCGCCAGTCAGCCAGACTCTTCCAGATCTGCCAGTCAACCAGACTCTTCCAGATCCGCCAGTCAGCCAGACTCTTCCAGATCCGCCAGTCAGCCAGACTCTTCCAGATCTGCCAGTCTGCCAGGCTCTTCCAGATCTGCCAGTCGGCCAGGATCTGCCAGTCGGCCAGGATCTGCCAGTCAGCCAGGATCCGCCAGTCTGCCAGGATCAGTTAGATCCACCATTCAGCCAGGATCCGCCAGTGTGCCAGGATCCTCCAGTCAGCCAGGATCCGCCATTCTGCCAGGATCCGCCAGTCTGCCAGGATCTGCCAGTCGGCCAGGATCCGCCAGTCTGCCAGGATCCGCCAGTCGGCCAGGATCCGCCAGAACTGCCAGTCGGCCAGGATCTGCCAGTCGGCCAGGATCTGCCAGTCGGCCAGGATCTGCCAATCGGCCAGGATCTGCCAGTCGGCCAGGATCTGCCAGTCAGCCAGGATCAGTTAGATCTGCCATTCAGCCAGGATCCGCCAGTCTGCCAGGATCCACCAGTCAGCCAGGATCCGCCAGAAGTGCCAGTCAGCCAGGATCTGACAGATCCGCTAGTCAGCCAGGATCCACCAGTCAGCCAGGATCCGCCAGTCAGCCAGGATCTGCCAGTCAGCCAGGATCTGCCAGATCCGCTAGTCAGCCAGGATCCACCAGTCAGCCAGGATCCACCAGCCAGCCAGGATCTGGTAGATCCATCAACCTGCCTGAGCTTCCTCTCACTCCTGAGCTTCCTCTCACTCCTGAGCTTCCCCTCGGTCCCGAGCTTCCCCTCGGTCCCGAGCTTCCCCTCGGTCCCGAGCTTCCCCTCGGTCCCGAGCTTCCCCTCGGTCCTGAGCTTCCCCTCAGTCATGAGCTACCTCAATCCAGTGGGGCCCGTTGTTAGGTTTCCTAGGCCAAGGTTAGCGGCGAGGGTCGCCACTCAAGGGACACTAAGGAAGTGGACTAAGACAATTATGGAGTGGGGTCCACGTCCAGCGCCAGAGCCGCCACCGCGGACAGATGCCCACCCAGACCCTCGCCTATAGGTTTAGGTTGTGCGTTCGGAGTCCGCACCTTGGGGGGGGGGGGGTTCTGTCACGTTCTGTCCATCGTTCGTATGTGTTTTCCTTGTTTTAGTGTTGGTCAGGACGTGAACTGGGTGGGCATTCTATGTTGTGTGTCTGGTTTGTCTATTTCTATGTTTGGCCTGATATGGTTCTCAATCAGAGGCAGGTGTTAGTCATTGTCTCTGATTGGGAACCATAATTAGGTAGCCTGTTTTGTGTTGGGTTTTGTGGGTGATTGTTCCTGTCTCTGTGTTTGCACCAGATAGGACTGTTTAGGTTTTCACTTTTCTTGTTTTATATAGTCTTTTCATGTATAGTCGTCTTTATTAAAAATATGAATAACCTCCACGCTGCATTTTGGTCCGCCTCTCATTCACCAGAAGAAAACCCTTACACCGACGGACTAATCTGGGTTTGGCGGATGCCAGGAGAACGCTACCTGCCCCAATGAATAGTGCGAACTGTAAAGTTTGGTGGGACTAATAATGGCCTAGGGCTGTTTTCCGTGGTTTGGGCTCGGACCCTTGGTTCCAGTGAAGGGAAATCTTCACACTACAGCAAACCATGACATTGTAAACGATTCTGTGCTTCCAACTTTGTGGCAACAGTTTGGAGAAGGCCCTTTCCTGTTTCAGCACGACGATGCCCACATGCACAAAGTGAGGTCCATCCAGAAATGGTTTGTCAAGAGCTGTGTGGAAGAACTTGACTGGCCTGCACAGAGCCCTGACCTCCACCCCGTCAAACACCTTTGGGATGAATTGAAACACTGACTGCGAGCCAGGCCTATTTGCCCAACATCAGTGCTTGACCACACAAATGCTCTTGTGGCTGAATGGAAGCAAGTTCCCACAGCAAATTTCCAATATTTAGTGGAAAGCCTTCCCAGGAGAGTGGAGAGTGGAGGCTGTTATAGCAGCAATGGGACCAACTCGATATTAATGCTCATGATTTTGGAATGAGATGTTCAACATACTTTTGGTCATGTTGTGTATATATATAAAACACAGAAAATGACGTGTTTGACTGCACTGGGACTTTAAATGATTCATGTAGCCTATAGCCATCTCTCTCCACAGCTGTAGAATATCTAACTGATAAGCAAAAAAACATGTTTAATGTGAGAGCATTTATGCAGATTAAAAAGCAAATGATTTAATGCTTTTATGGGTAAACAGACGTGCTCATATGTGGTATTACAAATACTTAATTCGATGGCGCACGGTGCCTGGAGATTTAATAAAAAGTGGAGCTGAGAATCCCTGATCATTATGCATCAGCAGATGAGACGATAATATGTTTAATGCTATGATTAACGGAAGGTTGTAGAACTGCAGTTGTGATTGCGCTCTAGAAACGCATCTTGCATTGATAGTGCGCTTGGGTTTCAACCCTGCGTGTCCAGATATGATCCAATTATGCTGAAAACGGTCAGAGAAATCTTAAGTGACAGCTCGCATCAGTGGAACGACTGCGACAAATAGCTAAAACGGATACAACAAATAGAGCGTTTTGTGAGAGGTGGTTATCCATTTACTACGGCTTACACTTTTGACCACGTCGGCAGTGCACTGAAAGCAGACAGTGGTGAAAAACGATTTAGTAGGCTATTAAAATACATCAGTTCTTTTGATTTTATGTCGAGGGCTTTCCAGGAGAATATCGTCAATATGAGGGAATTAATAATACGTTATTAAATTCCTTTCAGTCCAAAGAGATAAACCAACTGGACAGGAGCCGCGAGTGTGGGCTTGCTGGAGAGAAAAAAAAAGAGAACGAGAAAGAAGCGAGAGACTGGAGGGGTTGATGATGCGTTATGGTTAATGTAACATTTGTCGTCAATCTGGAGTTCAGACGTGACAATGGACAGATAATGGAAGCAGCGACTACAGGACTTCGAGAGTCAATGCTTTTCTGGTAGCCGTTTGCTTTTGATAATGCATTGTGTGAAGAAGAGCGGCAAAGGAAATAACATCGCTTGGGTTTTGGATACAGGCACAACCACAACTCCAAAGACAACCGAAATTATGTCATTCGTGGAGCTGTTCTATTGCTCGAAATCTAATTTAATCTCAAACTGAAATAATTGGATCAAACATTTTAATATAGGGGAAAGTCGAGACAGTGGGCTCCGCGCGTGCGGCTCAGCCTATGTAGTTCCAGATGCACGACGGTATTCTGTGTTACTTTTTATGGCTACAGCTGGAGACCGAACGGTTACGAGCGAGCTTTGACAGACATGTGCGGTCGAGAGCAGCAATAATATCCCTCATCGCACAGGAGCCAACGGTCTGTGATTCTGCAATAAGGAGCCGATAAAAGCAATAGATTGCTCTGTAACTAAAGTGATCAAGTGCGCAATGGGCGACAAGGTGTCAAACTTCAGGGGAAGCACCCGTGAGGGTCTATCGTCACCTACCAGACGGATACTTTAACGATTGGCGAAGCTCTCAGCAAAAAAGAAGGGAAACGTTTTACATTTTGAAGGGAGATTAACTTTTGGTTTGGAATTTAATTGGATTAACGGTAGGCAAAAGAAAGACTTTCTGGGTGAATTTAGTCACATTCTCTGCCTGACAGTACCACTGTGATAATGGTCGAAAGGTTTACATGTTATTATTTAGAATATTACATATAACATCGGACTGCACTTGACTTGATCACTTTTGTCTACTCAATTACACAGGGTAGGCTACGATTAAGTGGCAATGATGGACGCTAATAGGTTAGTCTTTTGAAGTCAAATAATATATAGCCATATTATTATTTGTGTCAATAAATTGAGATATAAAAGGGATATTTTAATTTGCACTATGATGGAAGTACCACCACCATGCTCGAAAAAGAGCCTTTCTCTCTCGCTTCCCGTTCCCCGGGAGCAGGCGACCCTAAAGCCTCCGCAACATCTTTGGAGGCAGCCACGGACCCCCATCAAAATCAAACACCGGGGATACTCTGACACCGACCGCCATCACCACCGAGGGATAGAGCGCTCTAATGCCATGGACACGAGCGACAGACCGGGGCTGAGGAAGTGTCGGATGTCCTGGCCATCCTCGTTCCAAGGAACCACGAACCCCTCCATCGGCAATTGTGTTGGAAATAAACGGTATGACGTGCATCCAACAAACATTTCCAAACATTACAATCGCCGTGCATATGCATACATAGAGCCACTACTAATGAGTGGGGTGGTGCTCTGTGTTAAATTATGCCGGAAGGGTTAACTGATATGAAGTGTTTGGTATTGGGAGGCGGGACGCGTGGGTTCTCGGCGGTGATGCTTTATGCGTCTTGGGCATGTCAGAGAACATGAGTTTAAGCACTCGGATTGGCACTGTCTGTAAACCCGCCCACCCACACAAAAACAGGAATAACAAGGGAAAATATGAATAACGCTTTAAGAGTAGCCTAGGCCTGACATATGACCATGACAAACATATCATATAGATAACAGAAATACATTTGTTTTGCGCGTTTCTAATGGATTCAAAGGTCTAGTGGGTGCGTTCGTGCGTGCATACTTGACTCAGATAATCTTCCACTGAAACGTTCGGCTATTTGCAATGTAGGCGTAGCTGATACACCATCCATGGGTAGAGTTCACATAGAGGTCGGGCATCTCCATGTAACATACCTGGACAGGTCAGGTGCATCACCTGCTGGCAGTGGTTCTCATTTCAGGGCTTGCGTGCCTCATCTTTCTTATTGAATTGAATCATGAGAACCAGCAGATTCTGTTGCCCTGAAGGGTGGAACTGACCTGGGTTGGGTTGGCTTTAGCCTCGGTAGCGTAGCTATACTTCAAAATCACTCTGTTGTCACGCCTTCTTGGAGGTCTGGGGACTTTTATATTAGTTGAAACGGCTAAAATGGTACGCTGGCTTCTAGCTGCTACATTTTTATTGGCTGTTACATTTCAAGAAATCGTATAAAGTGTTTATTTGTCATGTACTCCCCTGCTAGTGTGATATTACTCAGTCATTATTGTTTACGATTTCCTTCAGGATGATCCATAATCATTGTAGCATCCACATGAGTGTAGAAGTGTTTATAAACATGTTATATTCTTATTTACAATTTAAGTGATTCCAAAATGACACGATACATTATTTATCATTCATTTCAATTTGGCACAAAAAAATCTGAAACACAACCAAATCAAACAGGAAGTGCATCCAGAAAATGTGTAGAGTCAGAAGTTTGATATAGGCATGGTGTACTATGAATATGGGACCAAATACTTCTCTTTTGACTACTTTAATACACATATAAGTGAATTTGTCCCAGTACTTTTGGTCTCCTGAAATGGGGGGACTACGTATAAAAGTGGTGTCATTTTGAAACTGTTCACCGATATGGATGAAAATACCCTCAAATTAAAGCTGACAGTCGGCACTTCAAAGTCATTATATCATTTGAAATCCAAAGTGCTGGAGGACAGAGCCCAGAAAAAGTCACTGTCCCAATACTTTTAGAGCTCTGGGTATAAATACTAAAAAAAGGTATGTACAGCAGTAGTTATATATGATGAGCTATGTCGAGAATACAGTATGCACATACCCCGAGTATACCAAACATTAGGAACACTTTCCTAATATTGAGTTGCCCTCAGAACATCCTCAATTTATCGGGGCATGGACTCCACAAGGTGTCGGAAGCTTTCCACAAGGATGCTGGCCCATGTTGACCCCAATGCTTCCCACAGGTGTGTCAAGTTGGCTGGAAGGCCTTTGGGTGGTGCATCATTCTTGATACACACGGAAAACTGTTGAGCGTGAACAACCCAGCAGCATTGCAGTTCTTGACACGAACCGTCATAGCCGCAGGACGTAGGGGTGTTGAGGGTGCTGCAGCATCCCTGAAACATCAGAATAAAAAATAAAAAATAAATATATATATATTTTTTTTTATTATATGAAGAAAAAATCTCACAAAAGTAGTGCCTTTACTAGTCTTGTATTAGTGGACCGATATACACCTATGTGAGAATGCTGTTTATTGACTACAGCTCAGCATTCAGCACTATAGTGCCCTCCAAGCTCATCGCTAAAGCTCAGGACCCTGAGACTGAATTACCTTCCTCTGCAACTGGATCATGGACTTCCTGTCGGGCCACCCCCGGGCTGGTGAGGGTAGGCAACAACACGTCCGCAACACTGGCCCTCAAAATGGGGGCCCCTCAGTGATGCGCTCTTAGTCCCCTCCTATACCCTCTCTTCACCTTTCGACTGCGGGACCGCGCACGACTCCGGGACTGCACACGACTCCAACACCATCAATAAGTTTGCTGACGACACCGCGGTGGTAGGCCTGATCACCAACAACGATGAGACAGCCTATAGGGAGGAGGTCAGTGACCTGGCAGTTTGGTGCCCGGACAACAACCCTACCCTCGATGTCAGCAAGACAAAGAATCTGATCATGGACTACAAGAAATGGAGGGCCGAGCACCCCCCCCCCCCATCCACATCGACGGGGCCGAGCACATCCCCCCCATCCACATCGACGGGGCCGAGCACACCCCCCCATCTACATCGACGGGGCCGAGCACCCCCCCATCCACATCGACGGGGCCGAGCACCCCCCCCATCCATATCGACGGGGCCGAGCACATCCCCCCATCCACATCGACGGGGCCGAGCACCCCCCCCATCGATCCACATCCACATCGGGGCCGAGCACCCCCCATCCACATCGACGGGCAGAGCACCACCCCCATCCACATCGACGGGGCAGGGCACCACCCCCATCCACATCGACGGGGCCGAGCACCACCCCACATCCACATTCCACACCTGGGGCCGAGCACCACCCCCATCCACATCGACGGGGCCGAGCACCCCCCCATCCACATCGACGGGGCCGAGCACCACCCCCATCCACATCGACGGGGCCGAGCACCCCCCCATCCACATTGACCTGGCAGAGCACCCCCCCATCCACATCGACGGGGCAGAGCACCCCCCATCCACATCGACGGGGCCGAGCACCACCCCCATCCACATTGACCTGGCCGAGCACCACCCCCATCCACATCGACGGGGCAGAGCACCACCCCCATCCACATCGACGGGGCCGAGCACCACCCCATCCACATCGACGGGGCAGAGCACCACCCCCATCCACATCGACCTGGCAGAGCACCCCCCCATCCACATCGACGGGCCGAGCACCACCCCCCTCATCCACATCGACGGGGCCGAGCACCACCCCCATCCACATTGACCTGGCCGAGCACCCCCCCATCCACATCGACGGGGCAGAGCACCACCCCAATCCACATCGACGGGGCAGAGCACCACCCCCATCCACATCGACGGGGCAGAGCACCACCCCCATCCACATCGACGGGGCCGAGCACCACCCCCCATCCACATCGACGGGCCGAGCACCCCCCCATCCACATCGACGGGGCCGAGCACCCCCCATCCACATCGACGGGGCCGAGCACCACCCCCATCCACATTGACCTGGCAGAGCACCCCCCATCCACATCGACGGGGCAGAGCACCCCCTCATCCACATCGACGGGGCCGAGCACCACCCCATCCACATTGACCTGGCCGAGCACCCCCCCATCCACATCGACGGGGCAGAGCACCACCCCCATCCACATCGACGGGGCCGAGCACCACCCCCATCCACATCGACGGGGCAGAGCACCACCCCCATCCACATCGACGGGGCCGAGCACCACCCCCATCCACATTGACCTGGCCGAGCACCACCCCCATCCACATCGACGGGGCCGAGCACCACCCCCATCCACATCGACGGGGCCGAGCACCACCCCCATCCACATCGACGGGGCCGAGCACCCCCCATCCACATCGACGGGGCCGAGCACCCCATCCCCGAGCATCCACATCGACAGGGCTGTAGTGGAGGGAATCGAGAGCTTCAAGTTCTTCGGCTTCCACATCACTAAGGAATTAACATGGTCCACACACAACAACACAGTCGTGACAAAGCCTCTGCTTTGTTCCCCGGACTGTCTGCGTTGACTCCTTTTAGAACCAGCTCCTTTGACTCATCACATACACTACTGCTCCTGCTTATTGTGTATCCCGTAGCCTCGTCACTTCGCCTGTATGTGCAGACAGAATCAGCCTTAATGACATCGTACCCCTGCACATCCAGTCAGTCCTGGCACTCAGTGTATACAGCTAAGTCATCGCGACTCATTGTGTATTTATTCCTTGTGTTAATAATATTTCTATTATTTCTCTATTGTCTCTGCGTTGTTGGGAAGTGGCCGGTAGAAAGCATTTCACTGTTAGTCTACTACGCCTGCTGTTCACAAACTGTGTGACAAACACAATGTGACTTGAGCTGACGTTAAAGGTGAGGTCAGACGGACTGATCTACAAATCACCTTGCATCCCAAATAACTAGTCAATATTATTTGGATATCAGTCAGTCAGTCCGTCACAGTTTACCCATGGTACATCACGGTTTTGATGCTCTCGATCATGGCCATTGACATCGACAGGCTTTCTGATTAGGGAAGCTCGGTTCTGGACAAGGCTAGGTTGGGCGTTACTGACAATGCTTCATTTTCTTATTGCCACAGTGACACAGAGACATAGCCCACAGGTTATGAAATAGTGATGCATTATGCTTCAATCCAATATGGCGATAGAACTACCACATAAGTACTTATGTTTTTTTCTAGATAGTAACAGTTGCACAGGAAAGCATCATCAGGGCTGAAAGCTATACTCTGTTGAAGCTTTCCTAATGAACCATTGTAATGGGATGAGCCAAGTCAGACAAACATCTATATCTGACTGTTGCTTCTCTCACAACAATTAAAAGTCCTCCCAGTCCAAAATCAATCTCGAGCTTTATCAATATGACTATGGCTT